>NW_006916636.1:105841-216294 GCF_000464535.1 Endocarpon pusillum Z07020
CCTTGTTCCCAACTAAAAGGTGCGCCGGCCGAACCCGGCAGTCAATCTGATAGAAGAAGTCCATACCGCCACCAAGGCATCGAAAAGGTTTTTTGTTCGGCCTTTTTGCCGAGAGGGAGCTCCAGTCACCCTTTAGCCAGGTGAAACCGCTGGTTTTGGCCTCTTTCCTGGTCACGAAAAGAAAGTTCTTTGTTCAAACGAATTGGATCACATTCTACTCTCAATTCTGCTACTATCGTGCCAGGAGTCTCGTGATGGTATTGACTCTGTCGCTGAGGTTCCTGAGAAGTACTTGCCTTTATTCCCTCGCCTTCCCTATCTATCCGAGCATTATTTGGCCGAACGGGATTCTACTCCCCGTTTACCTCCCCACACATGACTTGCAAGGAAAAGACCCCAGCTTGGAGAACTACCAAATACCCACTAGCTAGTAATACATAAATCCATCCATTCGGGAACGCCTCGTCCGGTAGCCAAAAGGATGCTTGCGCGAATCATAATATGCTCACAGGTTCTTGGACGTTTCACACAAAATCACGGATTAATTCATCAAGCCACGGAGGTAGGTCCGATGGAGCTATTCCCTATTTCGGAAAATCGATCAGTCGATGCATTGAACCAAAACTGGAAAAGGAGGGGAGACCCACGCGTGGATGGAATGGCCTGGCCGCAAAGACTTGCTGTTGCCGGAATTGGGATACGGACCAATTGAACATTAACGACAGCAATCGGGAAGGATCAAAATGATCGGTTGGTGAGCCACTGAAACACGGGAAAACAATCGATTTGTTCCCTCGACAGATCGATCGATCGTCTAGTCTCCCATGGGCATTGTGATTGTGGGTGGTGAGGATTCCGGTAGATGGTTTTGTTACAGCGAGGCACCTAGGTGATTATATTCTTCCGGATCAGGTTTCTCGGATCCCGAGCATCTTCTATGGTCGTTTGGTAATTACTTTCCTAGGGACGGAGGACGGGTTCCTTTTCTTCCCTCCTTCCTCCCTCCCTCCCTACCTTCTTCTTCTTCTTCTTGTTTTTCATTTTCTACCAGCAAGTAGCGTGGGTCTTTGAACTCACTATCATTGTGTCTGGATACACATGTTACATGAATGAAAGAGGATGATGTATGTCTCTTTGGGAGATAAAAGGATTTTAATCCATAACTAGTCAGAAATCTAGCTTGAATCAGAATGTCCAAATCTCATAACGTTCCCCAGTCTTTTCCCTGGATAGGAGGCGAGGAGGCATTCATTCCTCCCTACCTAGGTAGATAGATATCTTTGTGGTATCATTCATTATTGCCATGATATTTTGTTTTTGTGCCGATCCATTCCATTCTCCCTTCTGAGCTCTGAGATTAGGCTTTCCCCCTCCCCGGGTGGGTCAAGGAGTGGGAGCTGTGAGCGCGACACCACAGCCACGGACCGACTATACCTTAGCTAACCGTCAGATTGACTGAAGAAGCGGATGCTCTCTCCCCCTTTTTGGGATACTGTGGTCGGATCTGCTCTGGTTTGATCCGATATCCCATCCTCATATCTTTCTCTGTGGCCTTTGTGCCAGGATCATATCTCTCTCTTTCCTCTCTCTCTCTGGTCGCGGAAGAAGCCTGAGCAGCCCACCTCACCCCTCAAAAAAGCATCACAAGAATTAAAAACTCAAAACCCAAAAAACCCAGATCCATCACGCCCTCCACCCCGGCTTCTGCCCCTCATCCATCTCCACCGGCATCCGCTCGCCAAAGCGATCCACACTCATCTCGTTTGGTGCCATGGACGAGGAATCCAACTCAGACCACGCCGGCCCCGGTCTCGTCTCTGTGCCAGACATCTCGGGTGGTCGCTGCGATGAGTCGTCTTGCCCCTGCCCCAGCTCTTGTCTCTGTCTCAACTCCTCGGCTGTTGTGGCGCCGATCCCGTTTTTGTTTTGTGGTTGTTGGTCTGAGATCAGACCCTGCCCGTTTCGGAGGGCCTGTTTGCCTCTGTTTCTTCGTCGCAACAGGAACCACGCTAGGGCGATGAGGAGGGCGACGGCGGCAGCAGCCCCAATGGCGGTCCCAGCTACGGCGCCGGGGGTCATGATGGATCTTGATTCAGAGGTGGGAGATGGTAACACGGAGTTTGTGGAGGAGGATGAGGCGGCTGCAGATGTTGCTGCAGTGTGGTGCGGGCGCGTCAAAGGTCGGGCCGATAGGGTTCGCGCATTGGATGCCCTCCTCGGTGCGGCCACAGCAGACCCAGTTCCGGGCTGTGGCGTTGTAGACGACGTCGATGAAGGATTCGCTTTCTGGCATCAGGATCAGCATTTGGGATCCCTTTCTGCGGGCAAAGCTGAGATGGAAGAGGATAGGTATTTTAAAAAAGAATTATTGACAAAACGTACCGCAATAGTGAACGCATGCCGGGTCTCTGACCAGCGGGTCGGTACAGCTGCTGGTATAATAACCGCTCGCGCCGGGACCTGGTTCCGGGAGGCGGCATAAGCCGTGAGTTAGACAGGCGTGACCCCGTTGGCAACATTGCACCACGCCGTCGTTGAGGTTGCTGGAGCAGGGGATGTCTTCAGTGGAGCGATCAAGGTTGAACGTCCCGTTGACGATGCGGCGACAGGACATGGCTGCGATGGGGGAGAGTAGAAGACGAAGAAAGAACCAAACTAACTAGACAGTTAAGAGGAGGAGGTAGAGTCGCACGAGCTCCGGTTGTATGACTTGAAAATGAATCACAATACGGAGCGGGGAATACAGACTCCGTATGACAAGGGCAAAAGGCTGCCAGCTTGGGGACGACAAGAAGAGGAGAAATTATTTAAACGAGAGAATTCTCTAAGGAAAGAAAATACTACCAATCAGAGACATTAAGGCCTCATTTGTAGCTTGGCAAATAGGAAAAAGCTATTGACTAGGCAGAAATTCGAGGCAGAAATTGGATGCTGGATCTTAATTGGTATGCCGTTTGAAACTGGCTATGCATGGGGGCGGTCAGTCCCTCAGACTCTGTATGACTAAGCCACGGCTGTCTACAGAGTCTGAGGACAACTTGAAGATCGCTAAAAATAGCCTGCTTGTCATTCGTAATCTACACTTCGGAGTACTTTTGAGAACAATATACAAAAATTAAGAAATAAAAAAGGATAACTACTTTACTTTTAACTTTTTATATCTTAAATATTGTAAGAGTCATTTTATTAAGTAAAGAATAATATAAATCATTGATTAGTCTAACTCTAACTAAGCTTAAGCTTTCGTATAGCTGTGACTAATAGCTTGGCTCTCATATCACGTGAGCGGTGAACGAGCGAATTAAGTTATCGGATATTTGTGAAACAGCACATCGGGTGTTGGATTTACCACTGCACCATCCACGGGCCAAAAAGCACAAGTTAAATGACTGTCGGTCATTGAATTCTAATATCCCCTGTGTCACTAAGTGGGCCTTCTTTCGTAAATAGATTAGTACTCCCGTGCGTTTAGCGTGGGAATGGGGATATCACTTGATATCTGTGAGTAGTTTGATATGCTTCCTATTGTCCTCATTGTTGAAACTCAACCCTGTTTGATCGTGTCCATGGTATCCTCTTTGATTTGGTCTTCCACCGGGAGCTACTGATGCCGCCGAAAAGTGCGTCCTAGCGCTAATTTGAAGCTGTATATCTTTCCTAATCGGGTATAGGATAGAGGGTCTAGAGTGGAGAGGGCAGGGATTCTGTTAGCCAATCAATTGCAGCTATCCTCTGAAGTTGTTATTGCCCTCGTGCCTCTGAACTTGGGCCAATTTGTCACGATAGCCCTCAATATGGTGTTTAGCACACCGTCGCATACCCTCAGAGTGCATTTCGTAACGAATTCTACCCTTGGCCAGCTCCTTAATGCTCTCAGAAGAGGAGGTTACTCTCATATCCCATAGTGAGTCCTTGAGATACCCCCAAATTGGCTCAATTTGATTCAAATCAGGAGAATTGCTCATCCAAGGAGCCCTCAACACACCCATATCTCCGAGAGAATCCCACGCCTTCTTATGAACACCAAGATTATCCTCAACAAGCCAAACATTGCCTTGGTTGCCATGACGACGTTGAATATCTTGATAATAGGGTATCAAGAGAGGGATCAAAATCTCGTTGCGATATATCTACTAATCAATGCCCCCCTTCTTGTTATCTCTCTTAAATTCAACGTATTTAAACACCTGTTCTGCTGTACGTTTTCTTTTGAATCCCTTGTTGCCTTGATAACCTTCTGCTCGTCGTTGTTGATTGTGAGAAATAACATTATTATTTATCTCTTGTAGAACGTGATTTTCAACAGTACCAGAGACGTGGGCATTAGCCTGTTGAGATAGGGCTTCTCGCTTGTGATTCGCATTGTATTGATTAATATCTTGCCTTGCTTATTATTTATCCTCCTCTGTTTCTGGCTCCCATATCCAAAAAGGGAATTTGATCTCATCTTCGTACAGACCAATTGCACCCCATACCATCAATTGAAACTGCTCTGCAGGATCAAAACGTGCGTAGAGATGTGGATCTGCACCTTTTGGCTTTGTAATCTTTGGTTTGTTCCTAAAATGCCCTCCAAAATGACAGTAAGTTTCGTCGACAAAGATGAATATAGCACTATTCTCTTGCTCCTTAGTAGCCCATTCCGCATATTCAACGCGTAAATCTCGAACGTCGTGAGTAAGAACAGGCTTATTTGGCTGTACGACTCGAACTAATTCGTGATTGTTCAGAGGATCGCGATGCTTGTGAGCGATATTTTCGGCTGTGCTGCGTGCCATTTTGAGTCCTGCAATATAGGTTGTTACTACCTCAATAGGAAGCTCAAAATGCTCATGAAATAGCTCTCTTAACAATTGAGATGCCTCTGACCCTGGTGGTACCCTTGGTGGCCTCCCTGCCCTTATCCCATCTCTTGAATTTTGTGCAATAGCGAGAAACGAGTCTTGAGAGTCCCTTTCTGTACGCTCTAGGGCACGATTGTAGAGCTTGTTAATCGAATTCGCTTCAAGATCGAGTTTTTCAGCAATTTCGGCGAATTTCAAGCCTGCTAAAAGTCGCAGGGCAACGACAGCAACGCGCTTTTCGTAAGGGATTTCGCCATGATGAGGAGGCATAGCTATAGCTGCTTGTTATAGCTAAAGGGCAACGTATTTCGAGTAGTTGTTGTTGAGATACAACTGTTTGAAATTGGCTGTTGATTCGCCAGAATTTGGCGGAGATGGATCTAGCGTGGTGCTAGACCCAATTAGGAAGGGACGCACTTTTCGGCGGCACCAAGTATCTCCGAGCGCCAAGCCAAGCCCCAGCAGGATCCTCCTGATTCGCCACACAACTTTTGTCCTCTACTAGTACCATTATTGTACCTGGCAATCAAACAATGTTTCATCCATCATCTACCATCATTCGAGTTGTTGCCTCTCCTGCCTTGTCCAACTAGGTCGACCCTCACTTATTCCATTCTGCCTTTAAACGAAACTCACTACACAATTCACCACCACCTCGCACACGTCCGCCGCGTCAAACTCCGCTCCTGCCCACCCTCAACCCTCTATTCGCCATATGTATCCCGAAAATTTTCAACCGGTACACCTTAATTCGCTGCATTAATGGAGTAAGATTTCCTTAACCCAGTCCCGTCACGCCTTGGAACCGAATTGAGCAGCTGGCCCCTCATAAAAACCCTAGGCGAGAGAAACCAACATGGACTTAGCCTCAGGCCCAACACGAAGCGAGACGCCCGTTATAGCTTGTCGAGTCTATCGGGAGTAGCACTGCATCTACCCACCTAGGGATATTCCAATCTCATCTTAGCTAAGATCCGGTCTATCAAGCCAGTAGCCCAATCACTTCATCCTGTTTCGCTCTCGGTAGTCATCAGACTGACTAATCTCCATGCACGAGAAAGAAGCGCCCACGCACGAGAATCAGATCAACTCAGCCAGTCAAACTCATTCGTGAACAGAGAGGTCCAGATCCTCTCAAAGTTTTATCATTACATCGAGGATACTTGTGGCGAAAGAGATGAAAAGCTTCTCCTTCACACTTTTCGCCCTCGATTTCACCTTCGTCTACCGTGAGTGTGACCCGAAGGTAGTCACAGCATGTGGTCGCTATGAAGCAAGATGCGTTCACCCGAACTGGAGCCTTGGTGGGAGAGCTGCTGGGCGCCCTATTGGAGAACAGAGAGGTTGGTGAAGATGATTTACAGTCTAACCATCATGACTGGAATAAATTCAAGGAGCCACTGTCCCTTTCCCATTGTTAGAAAGGGAGCAGGTTGCCGGGGAAACAGCTCGGCAAAAATGTAGGTGTGAAGAGGTGGCAGGTGGCCACGCGAGGACTGCCTCTTAGAAAGAAAAAATCGGCAAGATGCAGAGATGACTTACTACAACGAGCAATTCCGGATTCCCGGGGGCTTTCCCGTCATTCGGAGTAAAACGGTGGCATGCTCTAAACCAGAGGGTCTGGATTCGATTCCGGAGGACGATGCCGCAGAAGTTGACAAGGAATCCACAACGTAAGCAAATGTATACATCTCCTAGCCTTGAAGCTAAAGGCGAGCCGAATCCATACCAAAGTCTGACACCTTGGACTATGCCTGTAGCAGGCCAGCCACTAAGAAGCTTTCATGCTGACACTCTTCAAAACAGGATGCCCTAAGCCTACGTGCTCTCCAGTATACGTACCACCTGAGCGAGATGTCGAGACTGAGGCTGCCGGCCATGCAGAGCAACCACTTCGGAAAATGGGTTAGCTCGGGACGCCATTTCCGGCAAACCACTAGCAATCGATCATTTGGTGTTAGAAATCCGTGACTAGGCATTGCCGAGGGGGAAAGTTCCTTTCTGCTGCTGCGTGAGCAATTAGCCCGCCTCGAAGATGTCCAGAGCTTCTGGTTCACGGCAGTGCTGCGACCGTGCAGGTCTTTATGAGTTGCGCTGAGCTTGACAGGTCGATCTCTCACCACGACTTCATTCGGATTGGAAAAGGACACCGCCTCTCTGTAACTCTGCTATAGCTGTGCAGCTGCTTTGTCCAACTAAGGTAGTCGAAAGACTCATGATTGGGGTTTGGAACGCCAAAAAATGACTCCACCATTCAGGTTGTTATTTTGAGCTGCTGAGGTGACTACATTCACGCTGTCTTGAATTCGCTCCACCAAGACACTTAGAGGGTTCCCTACTAGTACTTAGCAGGAGAAGGCCCTCTGAAAACTATGCCTAAATTACCATCAATGTGTGCTTAGTTCCAGCCTAACCATGATATGATCTAGTTTACATAGAATTATGCAATTAAACATCTGAAACCTGATAAATTGTATTATTTCAGACGTCATTTTGAGAAAATGACGCTCAAATCATGGCTAAATTATGGCTAAATTATGGTCATTTGAGTCTCCTGACCATCCTTAAAATAATAAGACGCTAGCTAAATTACTACGTAGTAAGGACCAAAACCGTGTCACTTTCAGAGCCCTTCTCCCCGCAAGTACTAGTACAGAAGCCATCTTCGAAAACCGTAAGCATCAACGAATGACCTGTTCCAAATGGTGGCTGAGGGGCGAAGATTGAACGAGAAAGGTCATGCTCCTATTGGTGTTTATGGGAGTGTAAGTCCAAATACCGAAGAACAGTACGAGCGGGGCGCAGCAAACAGACGCATGTGGATAGGATATGTTGGTTTTCACCAATCGTGGCGAACGGTTCAGCTTCCAATGTGGACTCACGGAGGGAGCCATGGGAGGACACTCGAAGCATTGTTAGAGCGTGCTGTAGCACGATGCCGAAGTCGACGGATGTGGGCCTTAGGGCGTTGCGAGGCTGGAATAGGCTAATAGCTGTTTATGCTAGTGGTTATTTTCAAAGAACAAACCCGTATTGGAATTGAATAGCTTGGCTCCGCCATTCCACCTTTCGCCTACTACTACTAGTAGTAGTATTGTGGGCGGCGCCGAGATCACCTAAATTTGGAGTACTCCGCCCAGCGCGCCTGATCCATGGTTAGCTAATCCTCAACGCCTCCAGAACTGCGACCAGATGCTAATGAGGTGTATACGAAGTGCCTCACGTTGTCAGTGTGGCCGCCCCAAGTATATTAGGATGGGTTGTTTCCCAAAGATGTCTGCCTACCCCATCAAACAATATCTTTCAAGTTCAATCATTTCCTCTCATACCACCCCCTTTCCTACTACTATCTCCTTTAGCATAATATCTCGTTTTTCGAATTCCAGTCTGTCGACATGAAATTCCAATCAGCCGCTGCTTTCCTCCTCGCTGCTACAGTCAGCATTACCCTCGCCGCCCCCACCCCAGGCGCCCTGCAACGCCGCAACATCGAGGAGCTCTACCCAGACTTCACCTCCCAATACAACGTCGGCACGGGGGCCATTACCTACGACACGGGCGTCGGCCTGATCAGCAAGTCCCCCACCAACGGCGGCCAAGACACCACCACCCTCGTCACCTTCAACATCCCCGCCGCCTGGTCCTCATACAACACTTGCCGGCTCGTCTTCACTTCGGCCACCACCTCGTCCGTCTCCGGCTCCGGCCGCGCGGATGTTTTCACCTCCCTCTCCCCGGCCCAACAGTCCACCGCCTCCTGGCCTCCGGGAAACCTCCGCGACATCCACTTTGGCCGCCTTCTCGCTGCCCCCGGCACCGAGGCTACGTGGGAGCAGAGTTTTGTCGCACCCGACATCCCGTGCGCGGAAATTGCTGGGCACGCTTACGGTGGCGAGCTTGTCGGCGTGTATGATACCGATTACATCACGTGGACTCCTGGCACGGATGGACCCAAGATTGTGGTTGTGAACTAGAGGGAACGTCTTGCTATTGGATTGGAGCGTCGAGTGGATTTCTTTCATCTCAGTATGGCGCTTTGGGTTTGGATGTTGGCGAATGAATTCCGCTTCGTACTCTTTAAAGACTAGCCTTAAGATACTTTTACCCTAATATCACATCTGATACGGAGTCGTGCGTCAAAAGTAGTTGGCCCTCCTGGACGTTGTGGCGTTGCTAGCGTCTCTTAGCTTTGACATAGCTTGACTCACCAACTAATGGCATAGGGGGTCAGTGCCTATGGTAGCCTATATCAGTCACTAAGTGATGTTTATTTCTACGAGCATCTCAGGTGCTGTTACACAGAAGGCCGTGCAACAGGGTATGAGGGGGTGCTATAGGAGCAGAGAGTCACGAAATAGCTGCGTATGAACTACTGTATGACTGTGTGGTAAGGCAATAGATGATCTACTAGATGTAACTTTTTTTAGATAAAAGAAGGGATAAAAGAGTAAGAGAATAGAAGGATAGGAGGATAGGAGGATAGAAGATCGTCTTGTACGCTTTTTCTGCGTATTCTGCGTGCGAATTCTGTGCTCTCTTTCTGCGCATTCTGCGTGCCAATTCTGTGCCCTCTTTCTGTGTATTTCTATGCCCTCTTTCTGCGCATCCTGCGTGTCAATTCTGTGCCCTCTTTCTACGCATTCTGTATGCGCATTCTGATTCTGATGGGGTACGACTTGGCAAAGTTCTGCAGCCTTAACGCCCTAAAAAACACTTATTTTTCAACTAAACTCAATAAGGCAGGAATGCTGTTTGGGAGGATGGCCGAGTGGTTAAGGCGCTTGACTCAAGCGACTTCCTATCCTTAGATTAGGACCTATTCAAGTGGAGAGATCCGCGTGGGTTCGAGTCCCACTCCTCTCATACTTTTTGTCAAGATAAATTGATAGGAATTTCTGGCGGCATCAATCTACTAATCTGTTGAGGCATAGTTCATGGGAATGAACGTGTGCTAGGTTCTGAATACAGTATTTATTCAAAGTTTTATGTATGATTAGTACCCCGCCCCCATCACCTCGCAAACTAAATATCTCAACAATCACCTATCAAAATAAGCTCAAATTTTATGAGATTACTCATTCGAATTCTTTAATCAATTACCTAAAATTTCGAAGCTATTACTTAGTATACTTTCGAAAGCCAATCAAAGAATCAAAGACATAAGCGAAGCTTTCCAAACCTTCTCGGACAAGGAGCTCTAGGCTTGGGAAACTTCAGTCAAGGCTGGCACTGCACAGGAAATCCCACCATCACGATACCTTCTAAGACCCACTGGATCCTTGAAGTGGGAAGTCATCCACCGTCTGAATCAGCCATCGTACACATCCAACTTCGGTTAGGGTCTGGAAACGGCTGATCCTAGCATCGGCTGCATTGCAATGGTAATGGGCAATCTCTTTGATCGGGACAAAGGCCTTATTTTTGACCAAATTCATCGACGAGAGAGAGAGAGAGAGTAGCGGCTTGGAGGAGTTTCCTGAGCCAGTCGTGAATTGTCACAACGACTTTACAAAAGCAATTATGGAGTCTTCTGAGGCAAAAGTTGAGATTATTTGGGGTAAGGTGGTGCGCGACTTTCCTCAACGAGAAATTCAAAATCACTTATATCCCGCTCTGGCGTGAGGCCGAGGGAATCAGTATTGGACTTCTACACGAAGAAAACTTCAAGAACCAGGAGTTCGGACACAAATATCGTCGCATTCTAATCTTCGTGATGCATCCTCAGAGAATGTACTACGAACCCGGGAACAGTGAGGTCGCCGCTAAGCAAGATATTTCCTGCTTGCTTGCCTCAAAGATAGCTGGTGGCAATCTACCTCTCGATGAGGAGTACTTTCGCCGCAAGAAATGGCGTCGAAAATGCCTGTCTATGACCGACCTGATTCGACAACACATGAAACTAGGAGATTCCTAGAAGCCAAAGTCGCAACTGGAATCCACTGCTATGCTGCAAGGGTGGACACCAAATACATGGGAAGATTGCTTCGATAAATAGCCACACAGCTCCAAAATCCTTCGAGAGCTTATCCCCAGTGCGATAGAGGGTATTAGCTCTCTTAAGGATCAAGACACAGCTGAGTGGACAGACCCTTCGTTCTTCAAAGACTCTGTACTCGCGTGGTTCAGAGGCCTAAAGCAGATTCTTTTCCAGGATATCGATGTCAGAGGTCCTGATGATATTGTCTCTGCGTACAAATTGTGCGCATGCTTCCTCAGGGTCCAGGCATTGCAGTCACCATCTTTGCGAGAAATGCTCCACTGCATCCTCCTGTGGCAGAAAAGGTACCTTGATGAATGAAAAGAGCATACAAGCGACAAAATTATGGTCTTCCGCTTTGACTGTAAGCCCGTTGAACTGAAGTGCCGGAATTGCGATGTGCAGCTACCTGCTGACTTGAGTCCACGGTGGGACGTTTTGAGTCCTGACATCTACGTGGTCGGATTATAGAGATGCCAGTGCAGGTCTGGGAAGGGGCCAATGCCAATCGACCAAAACATCCCCTTCCAACACCCAGCTTTAGCGGACATGTGAAAACCACTGGGAGTGGATGGGAAACTCTACTACGACCAGCTGGAGATCCGGAAGTTCCACAGACAGTTGAGACCTGGTGTCACAGATGCAAAGAAGACACCAAGACTGTCGATAGATCGTCCATTTATGTAGACAAAGATCCGCGATGGACCATCGGCAACCATCCAATGTATGTCGAACGAAAGCCGACTTGCAAGATTTGTGCCGATCAAGGCCGTGTTGCAAGATTTGTGCCTGTTGATGGCAAAATTCTCTCGATATTCCAAACTACTTTGATTGAGACATGGAGAGAGTGGGACAATAAGAATCTAGACAGGGGTATGTATGTCTATCTTCAGCTTATGGAACAGGTGGCGCCAAGTGGGAGGACGGCAAGATTTGCCAAAAGCCGTCAGGAGGCGGGTGATCCAAAGAAAGCATTAGTCAAAACGCAGTGAGGGACCTCCGAGTCTGAATCCGAGCCCTTGTTTAAATTGGAAGTCGTTAATAGTGATGCGTATTTGTGAAAATCAGGCACAATCACGTCTCAAGAAGTGAAGCCCAAAACACTTTTTTTTAGTGAGATGTATCAGTGTATCTATAGGTGGATTAACATATCAACGCAGACAGCCAGCCCCGAGATATTGAAGTCAAGAGCCTTTAGCCAATGATATAGATCCTTGACAGTTGTAGCAAGTTGATGCCAATTCCCCCCGGACAAGAGAGCTCCTTGGTGGATGTCGAGTGATATATGGGGGGACAAAGTGACCTCACTCAAATGCCATTTTGTTTTGACACGGGAGTTACACAAAGGGTGTAACGTGAACTAAGTGTAAGCAACCTTTTGGGAATTCGTCCTGGATGGGTAGGTGGTGGGTGGGTGATGGCATCAAACAGAACGGAACAGAACGGAGGTGGAGAGAGGTATGTATGTAAGACTTCCCTTCCCGTCCCTCCGCTCCGCTCCGCCCAACCCTGCCCAGCGAAGTGGAGTGGAGTAAGACCGGCTTCATTATTCCATCTATCCAGGCGACGGAGTCGTAGCTGGCGTGTCCGTTCTTCAACAATATATATAGATATATACATACACATATATATGTATATGTATGTATGGCGTTGTATCAGCTCATCTCTACAAGCTCCTCTTGCTTTTGCTCTCGATCTAAGCCTAGCCGAAACAGAAAGCTCCCTGTCTCCTCCTTGTAGATACGACGTGATCTCCAGAGCTCCATCCAATCTAGCTCTTACGGTCGATCTGTAATGTAAAAGTGTCCTCGACCGATCATCTCATCGCTGATCCGGTCTTGGATCTTATCTGATCGAAGCGTAAGGACGGACAGACGGCAACACGAACTGTAAAAGGTAAGCTTCCAGCGCGCGGCAGCGGCAACGTTCCTTTCATGCGCCATGTTTTTCTCTTCTTCCCAGAACCCCGGCGCTTCGGAGCGTCAGGAGGATATGAGAATGATGTCGTGAGGGAGGGAGGGCGCTCGTTGTAGGTCTTCTCTTTTATTTCTCTTAGTTTCCACATTCAAGCCATACGCCACCCCATCTATAGTTCCCTTTTCAGTGCTCTATCAGTCTATCATAGTTTGCTTCCCGCGCCTCTAAACCCAAAACGCCTTGCACACCCTAACTCGAAGCTAGCTCACCTAATCTCACCTCAATCCTCACCCGCCAACAAATCACTCAACCTCTCCACAAACGCCATCGGCCTGACCTCCCCTTCCACCACATCCCTCTTACTGTCCACACCGGTCAAGACGGCCAACGTGCCGCCCAACCCGCCCTCGATCCCAAAGGTGATATCCGTGTTCACGCGATCGCCCACCATGCACGCCTTTTTGCGGTCGAAGCGAAATTTGCCCCCGTAGGCTCGGCTTGCCCAGCGACAGGGGTTCGCGGCCGGGACCGCCGAGCATCATGATCAGGGGCGCGGACATGCTTCCCGCACCCGGGAAGAGGGCTCCGGCCGAGGGGAGGGTCGAGTCGATGTTGGTGGCCAGGAAGGTGGCCTGGTTCGGCCCGGTGATGTAGTGGTAGGCGAGGGCGAGCTTGAGGTAGTTGACGTGGTGGTCGAGGCCGACGAGCACGGTGCCGACTTCCGGGTCGATCATCGACGCGTCCCGCGCCGCGATGGCTTGGTAGTCGGCCGGCGTGATGTCGCGTCGAAAGGCGGGGTCGCTGCCGCCGAGATGCGGGATGCCTTCGCTGTCGAGCTCGGCTTCGATGCCGCTCTCGCCGAGGATGAAGACTTTGCGTTTGTGCGGCGGCGGTTGCAGGATGCGGGAGATGTAGATAGCGGCGCTGTAGGAGGAGCCGAAGATTTCTTCCACGCTGGCGGGGATGCCGAGCGAGTCGAGCTTCTTTTTGTAGTCGGCGCGTGATTTGGTCGAGTTGTTGGTCACGAAGACGACTTGTTTGTGCCGGCTGCGCAGGAGGGAGAGGGTTTCGACCGTGCCGGGGAAGACGTGGTCGCCGGACCAGAGGACACCTGTTTGGGACAGACATAGCATTAGTGCCGGAAGGTGAAGCATATGTGACGGGGCATTTTCTGAGCTCCATACCATCGCAGTCGAAGAGGAAAACCTGGGCGATATCAGCGAGTCTAATGATCGGAAGTAGAAGTCGGACACACGTCAAATTTGTCCAGAAATGCCTTGATACCTTGCTTGTCACCAGTCAGGTACTGCGGTACGGATGACATGCTGGCAGGAAATGTGAATGAATGAAGCTGCCCAAAGACAATCTGCTTGCGCGAAGAGGGAGTGGGATTTACAAAAAAGAAAAAAGATTGTATTCCGTAATCGGAGTTGGTGGGGCTGACAGTGAACAACGTGGGGCCGAAGGGCTGAAAAGTAAGCTGACAGATTGAGAAAGGCAAGATGCACAGAAGACGAGCATCTGACTCATCCTTCGAAACATAGAAATGAAACTGTCAAACCAATTGAAAAGGCCCACTTAGCCACCATCTGCGAGGTTTGGTATTCTCAACCAAGAGGGACCATTCTGAGGAGCGTTTGATAGGGCAAATTGACCTACACGGACATTGCGCCCACAAACATCTTATGGATCTAGCCCATCCATAGGTGGAAATTGGCATGAACGAACAAGAATCTAGAAGATGTGTGACACGAGCTGTGAATAGACCAAGAAGTCCATGTGTAAAGGATGCGACGCTCCTAAGAACGGCATCTAAGCAGCTAGTCAACCAAGATTGTCTTTTCCAAGCTCGAATAGTGCTGGAAGAAACCGCTGAAAAGTCGGATAGCATGATGCACATCTTCTGTTCCTCCTGTTTCTCGGATGCTGTGCATCGATAGCTGAGGATTTCCCAGGTCAAGTGTGCGAGCTCCCAGATGCGCCGAGAGCATGGGCCCAATCGTACTGCCACAGCTCGAGTCATTGCGCACAACGAAGAGCTGTAAAGGAACGCAGTCCGCGTCATCCTCTGAAGTCTTGGTCGCCTTCCGAGCAATCTCCTGCAGCAACGCTATTCCCGGTGAATTGGTGGCATACCTGGCATTCGCGTTGACCTTGATGACGGGGCCTTTGTTCATCTCCGGCTTGTGATCAGATTCATACTTGCCCGAATAATTAGGATTGACCGAATGAGCCATATCCGCAGAGAGCAGAAACGAGCTGGCCAGTGTCTGTTCATAAGCTGTCGATGATTCCGGGTCGTTGGCCTTGTCGTAAGACTGCTCGGAATCTGACTCGCTGAACGTGGAAGACGGTAGTACGGACAGTCGTCGCAGGATGGCTGGCAACATCATGGAGAATGCACCTTGGGCCGTCATGCTCCCAATCTCTTCGTGGTCGAAGCAGGCGATCAAGCGCATCGAGGTCTCATCATCCAACGCCGTTGACTTCGAGACGGAATCGATCAGGCCCATTGTGGCGCAGTATGTCTGATTCAGGTTGTCAAGCCTTGCGGAAAAGATAAATTCATCCATCAAGCCACCAAGGCAGGCCTTTTGCGTGTCGTAGAGAACCAATTCGAAGTCCATGATATCTTCAGCTTTGGCACCAGCTTCTGCCGCGACCATTTCGACGATGTGTGAATGATGCCGCTGTGCTACAGCTCTCAATGGGTTCAAACCTTCACTTTCTGTATCCACCTCAGAAGGTTTGTCTGTACTATCAGCTTTGAGACCATCCTGTCGTCTCAGTTCGGCGGCAACCAGACCGGCGATTGGGAATAGCTGAGTTTCCTTGTTAAATGAGAACGTCTCCTGCCGGTCCAAATGTATCGCTAGTGTAGGTATTCGAAGGACTGGTTGAAGCATGGTCAGCCGCAGGCAACAGAGTGGGATTGTCCCGCTCACTTGGCTTCTCGATATGAACCAGTTTCTGCGTGATTGATCCATTGGCCCCTCGTACCATGACTCTTCCTGCAAGACCAAGATCCCTGTCGAACCAAGTATGCCACAAGCCTCCACCGTACGTCTCAACCCCAACCTGGATGAAACCATCACCCTGCCGCTTGCTCACAGGTTTTATCCTTAAGCATGGCGAATCTGTATGTGCACCTATCATGGAGATAGAGTTCCCGGGCTTCCATCTCTTTCCAATGGCGAAGGCAACAATGGTTGATCCATTTCGAGTGAGGTAGTATTTTCCGCCTGGAACGCAGCTGGGTGCCCAAGATTCTTTCTCCTTTCACTCAAAGTATTAGCATCGTATTATAAGAGCTACTTCATCAGTTTCCTGACCTTGAGCTCCTGGAATCCAGCTTCTGCGAGCCTTGCCTTCACGCCCTTCACGGCATGAAAAGGTGTGGGAGACGCGTTGACGAAGGAGAGGAAGTCCTTTGCCGCCGCAGTAGCATTTGCTGGCATTGTGGAGTATTTTCTTGCAACAAGCTTTGTCAGAAAGGAACCACCTGGCATGTATTCGATAGAATAGGGTATGCGTCGGCGGTATGGTTCAATCAAGAAATCACTTCTATTGTGATTGACCTGCCCAGCTCAATATTTCTGGGATTACTCTATGCAGCTAAGTTATATGTAATAGTCCCAAAAATATTAAATATTTAAGCAACCAAGGCGCACCCTTCTATTCAATGAGAATAATGATAGCGAGAACGAATGATATCTCCGTCATCGAGGGCCTTCCCATCCACGATACCGCGGCATAACCATGTCGGTGTTCTCGGACACCAATCTGGCAAGCCATTCCAGTAAGATATCCAAAGAGTGATATGCGCTATCTTTCATACCTAGGAATGTATCGTGCAGAGCAAAAGACCCGTTGACTTGAAGCGTGTTGATGTATGAAGAGGTGGTGTCTAAGATTGCTTTCCAAGTCTACACCATGTACTTATAGCTCTCGTCATCTAGCCTCCCCCAACTCAAAGTTCTCATCCTCAATTTCCTACCTCGCCTACTCGTCTCTATTCTCCTCCAATCTCCTCCCACCCACAAAAAGCCACAACCTCCAAACTTCCTGAACCAGCTTCTTGAAACCTTTCACTCCGTACCCACCTTTTACCATCACCCAGCCGCTTGCCTCGTTCTGGTGATTGAGACCGAAAGCGTCCGCGATGGCTTGGTTGGACTGGGAGAGTGTGTGGAGTTTTATGGTGGATGATTCGCCCAAGAGGGCGTGGAGGTCGAAGGCCGGGAGCGAATAGGTGACTGGCTTGTCTGTAGGGCTATGGTTGTTGGTGGCGTTGTAGAGCTCGAGGGAGATGGTGGAAGGGGCGTACGGATTCTGAACGGTATGATCAGATTGATTGGTTGCATGTGCGGTCGAGTCGTGTGTCCAGATTGGGATAAAGACATGGTCTGGTTCGCCCCGCGCGTCTCCAGATGGCGATGTGACGACTTTGTTATCGTCATTATGGGGCACGAATCGAAGTATCGAGCTAGCGGAAGTCGACGGAGCTGCTGGTGGAGGGTGCGAGGACTGACGCGTATTGCTTTCGGAATCTGGTGAGGTACTTCTGCTGGACTCTTCATTACCCAACCACAGCAAGACTGCTTGCTTGATGCCAGGAGAAGTGACCATCGTAGAACGCTCCTCGGAAGTTCCCGATCCTACCGAAGGCAAGGGAATGATCCGCCGGTGGATCCCAGTTTGGTGAGCATTCCTCATCACTGTAACCTCCAGCGCCTTCAAGACCCTTGATTGCAGCAAGTTCAACATTATGTTTTCAATGTTCGGATGCCACTGAACTTTGTGCATTTCCTGCGTCGTCAAAAAACCTACTTGAGGACTCCTTGCTTCTGCAGATTTTTCAAACTTCCGGGCTTGCTCTCTCCATCGATTCGGAACGAGACGGTTGACAGTGCCAGGAGTGGTCTTGATTGCGCGTTCGCCGGTTCCACGCATTCTCTTACTGAGCTCCCGTAGGAGGATCGAGGACGGCCGCATATGTAATTTGGCAGGGGAAATTGTAGGGTTGGGTTTATGAGACTCCGAGGTTGTTTGAGCAACGATTGAGTTCTCACTTCCATGACCCTGTCCTTTTTCGTCAAGACCATTTCCAGACCAAGTCGAGGGTGCTGAGACGTTGGTGACTGTAGACTTCGTAACGTCAGCAGGTACCGTAGGATCACTGCCTAGGGTGCGCTGGTGTCTACCTTCCCCAGAAAACTTGTTGGACAATGAATTATTCCTTCCCTCTGCACCCAACTGCGACAAATTTGCTAGTTCCTCAGGCATGAGGTAAATCTGGTCATCCTTTGGACTGCGTACATAACTCCAGCCCACCATTATCTTTTTGGGGAGTCTCACTCCTGTAGCCTGGCACATGCGGACTGGGCTTGCGAGCAACACTGCCCAAGGATTGTCCAAGAGTCGCTGCTTTGCTTCTGCTCTGGCCCGCGCTTTCACTGGATGTTCATTGGTCTGTACACGCTGATAGGGCGAGATGGGGATGCTATTGGAGAATGCCTTCACGTCCGCTTTTGGCTTTGTGTATTGTTTCTCCGTGTCCCTTGCTTTTAATGATGACAGCAGCGAGGACAACTCCTCGCGCTCAAGGCTCGACAACACACCACTAGAGCGCTTGCTGTCTATTAACACTGGACTAGGATTGCTTTCTTCCAGAAAGACAGACGGTAGGTGTGTGTTTTTCTGTAGGGATGCGGACGAGCTGTGGGCTTCCGCATCGAGTCGATTATCAGCAGCGACCTCATGGACCATGGGTTCAACCATTTTCGTCCCCGACCCTGCGCACGAGGGTGACTCCAATGGTTTACCTGTATGTTGCGGCTCGCCTCCACTTGGATCACTTTTGGATGCCTTCGTTGATATCGTCCGTCTGGAAGTCCGGAAAACCCATGGCTCCCGTGGGTGAGGCATCTTTCTTTTGGCAGGCTGATGAAGATTGGAATACGGATCACGCTGCGACGTAGCCATTTCCGAGCGCCGTTCATGGCTCATGACGCGCTCTACAGCTTCCTTGTACCATTTCTGAAGTTCTTCCCCGGAGCGATTATTGGTTAAATGGCTCGGAAAAGCCTTTCCATCCGCAGCGACTGTAGCTTTACTAGAGCCTGCAGCATTCTGAGCACCTAATTTAGCACTTGAGTCACCTTTGCGAGAAAGCGCCTCTCTGGTAGTCTGTTTCGGACCAGCCATTCCCTTGGGGGATTTAGCTGAGCTTCCTCGCAGCTCAGAAAGGCCTCCATGATTGGCGCGACTCGTGGCCTTTTCTTCACCTGTTTTCTTTCGGTTCCACAATGCAGGGGTGAGTAACTGCGGCGTTTGAACTGATGCTGTCAGTAGATCGGACATCTTTTTATAGTTCACGTGCTTCCGAATTTCTTCTACGAAAGCAGCCTTCTCGTTCTCTTCTTCCTCTTGTGCTTGGTGGCCTTGGGATGAGATCCGGTGCGTCTGAGCCGGAACTTTTGACTGCTCAGACATCTGTAGCCTAGTGACACTGCTTGCTTCGTCTTCAAATACCGTAGGCTGTCCTTCTCTGATCTGACTTGGTGTTCTAAATGGAATGCTCGCCACCACCCCGTGTCTTACGTTCACACCCGATTGAGGCGCACGTTGCAAGTTCTTCTGCGCTTCAACCGGAGCTATCGTTTGAGCAGGAGCGCGTTGACTGGTGACGCGCTTGGTTGCTTCTTCTAGGAAAGCAGCAGCCTCCTCGTCGTCTATCTGCTTTTTTGTCTTTGATGGTACCCTAGCCGCCTGCTTGCCCTGTGCCTTTTTGCTTGCCATTTTTCCTAACGTGGGGAAGTGCTCTTCATCCTGCTGCATAGTCGGGTTTGGCAGTGGCTTGGGACGAAAAGTCGTAGCTGGATCAATGACCTGCGGAGTGGTGGTCCGCCTCGCTGCTTCCTCCAGGATTGCGAATGGATCTTCGTCGGCACTCCCATCGTTATTGGAGGTTTTACGTCTTCCACGACGTTTCAGTGTGATAGAGGAGGCAGTGAAAGTACGGTGGTGGCCGTCTCGAGGTAGCAGTTGGAGAGCCCGACCGGCCATTCCTCGTGATGTGCTCTGAAAATGAGTTGTGCAGAAGAGACTTTGAAAGACTTGTAGGCGCCATCTTGCGTATGAAAGATGTCTGTGAGGGCAAGCAACACTCATCACCGGATCGGTGGATAGATATGAACCCCAATGCTGGGTGTAGAGGATGTCTCCCCGAAAAATAAAAGGCTGAAGCTGCGAACGCCTTGGCGCTCACACCTTCCAGGGCTTGGCAGGTACGCCCACTGCCAGTGCCAGTGGGAACTTGAAGGGGGTCACCCGCCTCTTAAGGCTTCAATCACAAGATTAATATTTTGTACAAAGCCATATGATACATAGAAAGCACCGAGATACCCAAGCTCGATTGAAATATATCCCTCTTTCTATATGTTCAAGGTACTTATTGGACAAGACAGGCATCCACTGCTTTGTCGCTCGATCTCAACCTCCTCATGCATTCTGCTGCCACCAGTGCAAGACAGCCCCCGAAGAAAAAGCAGACTCCAATAGGGTTGGGTGCATCTTTCCTCAAATCAAGCCATTTGTGATCAGGGTCGTCGTCCGACACATCGTCTTTCCCCGGTTCTAAGATGCTGAAAATGGCCCAACAGACAAAGGTGCCCAAGAGTTGGGGAAGCGTGCTGCAAGCATTGAGAACTCCCATGTAGATACCTGCTTGTTCCCCGGTCAAAGTGTCCTCATGCTCGGTCAACGCCGGCTCAGGTCGGAGGAGGCTAGTAGAATGACGACGATGATGGAGCACTTCTCTCTCCAGATCTACGTCATTGACCTCGACTGGATCTTCTGCCAGAACGGCCTGGTATGTGCCGTTTGCGGTCATCATTGTAGAATCCTCCAGTCCACTCATGTTGTTAATCTCCACCCCCATTTCGGCGAAGGGTGCCCAACTGGCCAGACACCATGGAACTCCTGCTGCTGCCACAATTGTCATAGCAAATGCCAGACTTCGTACTATCGGCGCGCAAAACATGGTTGAGGCGAAGAGCAATTCCCCAATCATCCAAGTTGTTACCATATTGGGTCGAAACTTTGATACGTGCAGGCACCCCCCCTCGAATGCTTTAGATAAGCCTTCTGGCAGGCGTGGCGTGAACGAAGCCGTCCCGGGGGCCCCTTTGGGAGACTCAACCATATATGGCAGCACGACAGCAGCAGTAAATTGAACAGTGGACATAATGACCAGCGACAACGAGCCAAGTCGTCCGACCTTGCTCAAGACATCATGCGACCCTGAGGCTGACTCGCTGGCTGGAAGCTCATACCTATAATAGGTTTCACCAACCCAGGTACTGCTGTAAATCATGAAAGGGAAAAAGCCGACCCATGACCAGAAATGTATCCAGCAAATCGATTGCATTCTAGGCGGGAGATTGATGGCGTGTTGAAATAATTCGGTGAGAACAGCTAAAGCAGGTTTGGCTTGACTTGATGCAGAGGGCATCAGACGCCGTTCGGAAACAGAAATGCATGTGACGCCAATAGCGAAGTTAAGCGTCATAACGGCAATCAAGATCATGCTCCTGAACTGGGAGCCACCGAAGCCAGAACCCAGAATACTCACTATGTCAAGACTGCCTATAAAGTAGCCAAGTAAGTGGCCTGTGGCAGCCATGCGAGATGCTGAACAAAACAGAATAGAATTAGCTGTGATACACGGTAGATCACCACAGAGATCGTGCGGAGCCTAGGTCTCCTACGTACCCCATGCTGAACCCGCTTGTTGTTGACTGGAAGGCAGAGTATCAACAATAAGACTCCGTGAAGACGACCCGACTGGAAAGGATCAGTCAAGATGATGGAGTGAGATCCTGAGCTGCACATACCAGTGTTGAGTGCAAAGTCGAAGGTGTACATGCTGAGAACAGCAACGGCGATTGTACTACGACTCTTCTGTGTTTTATGTTTCGTCAATTGCGTTTCCTCGTGAACGTCTCTGTAGGTTCTTCCCATACCAGAGGCTCTTCACGGACAAAATAGCCCACAACCGTCTCTGCCCAGCCGAACAACAGCAAGCCGATACCAGCTGCCACTGCGCCACCAATCATGAATGGTCTCCGTCTTCCCCACCTCGATGTTGATCTGTCCGTGATTGCTCCGACCACAGGCACAATGATGAGATTAGACAGAATACCCACAACCCATATCAACGACATGTCGGACTTGGAAAGTCCCAGCTGAAGTAGATACGGGGTGCAATCTGGCTTTCGTGTTCAATGGTGAGTTGGGTGAGGTGTGGTAGGGCATAGAGCAGGAGGTCAATTACATGTAATCTCGACGCCCCAAACGATCCTGTAAGACGTGTCACTCAATAGATGCGATGAATCATCACCTGAAGACGTACGTAATTCCCATAAGGCCAAAAGTGAGCAGTATCATGCGAAGTGACTCGGTTGAGCCCCTGATGGAGGGCGTGCCGCTCCAAGAGCTTGTCTGAGGCATCGCGAAGGGCTTTCTGTTCGCAAACGTCGAGGTTTTCTTTCAAGGCAGGACAAAGGTTTATATGAGCTTGTTGGCCCACAAGATCACATTGGGCCCATGAGCACGTTATTGAATGGGCTACATCTTGAATGTGTGTGGTTGGTAGATGGAAGAAAGTCAATTGATCCAGCAGCCCTTGAGTCGTGACGCACGGGACCGCGCTCGGATGGGCTATGAGCAAGCAGACACGTCCCGTGCCTAGTGTCATCTGCCTGTAGCTGATGAGTCTGTCTACAGGGAGAGCTCTGATTGGGTCAACTTGCTGAGCAGAGTACATTCAAGTGCATATCTAGTATTGCACACCACAATAATTGGTGTACTATCGGCTCTGGGAGTATGATTCGAAAACAGAGTCGCACAGATAATGCACAAGTCGTGAAATGCCACCTGACTGTGAGGCATTTCTCCTGGCCACACCAGATACCCACGCCACGCTACATAGAATGATCATCGGAAGAAAAAGGTGCGGATACTCTGACAAGAGCGCAGATGGCTAAGCTCATACACTGAGCTTGGCTGCTAGGCTTGGACGAGAACCAACCAGGGAAATGCGCGGGACGTACCAGCTGCTGGTTTGAGCGGAGCAATAAAGCGTCTTCGCAAGCGAATTTCGTGGGTGGACGCCGCGACTTTACACTTCAATCGATTGTAGTTCCACAGTTGAGACACTGAATACCCTCGGTCCATACCTCTGGATGTTGCGCTCTTTCATCAGTGATAGTCACAAGTGTCTTGCCTCCTTTCTCATCCACAGCAATTTCAGCCTTTAAGAGACCTTTCCAGGGTGAAGAGTCTGGGGTCGAGTTCGTCAACGGCGGCAGTCCTTCAGCTGTGCCCTTTTTCTTCTGCCCAACTCCTAATTTGGATTTGACATTGGCCTTGAGCTGAGCCATCTTGGAAGCCGGTAACGATATCGGCTCTGCCTTGACAGAGTTCTTGTCCCCCACCAGTCGTCCATAGGTGCGCGCCAGGATTGCATCTTGTAAACATTCTTCGTGATTCCAGATACCGCATCGTGGATTGGGACATTTCAGCATCGTGTTGTCCGGATTGTAATATCCATTGCAAACACAATGTTCCCTGATTGTGCTCAAGCCGCCAGTCTTCGTCTTCTCCAGTCGTACATCGTAGAACTGTCTCCAGAAACGTTGGCCCACATCTTGGTCCTCAATCCGCTCATCCCAGTGGTTGATGTCTGCGCCACTTGCTACAGCCATGGCATCCACGATCTCCATATGATTGCTCATTACCAATTCCTGATTGCCATGGTATTTGCGCCGTCCTCCAGGTAGCTCCTCAGGCCAGTACAACCAGAACACACGCAGCAAGACTTGGCTTGGACTTGCGGCCCTGACTTCAAGGACGTGGCCTACCCAAAGATTCTTCTTGTCGAACGCGAGGATCTCGGCTTCGGAAGCATCTTTATCGGGCGGGATAGGGGGTGGTATGCGCCTGTTGACGTACACCAACGATCCTGATGAAAACTTCTGGTTCTGAACTGGAGTTGCTGAGTCAGTATTTTCCTTCCCATGCCGGATGCGCATTGACTTGAACATACTGCTGAAGTTGCGATATGTCTTCATATCTGTCCATGCCTTCCCAGGTCGGATCGTGTAATTGATCTTCAGGTTTGGAAATCCTCCGTCTTCCGTTTGCGGTCCGAATACATCATCTCTCACTGCCTGCTTCTTGCCTTTCTTCGACAGACTGCGCACAGGACATTGCAGAGTAAATGGTATTTCCTCGGCAACAAGAGTGGATGGATCTGAAGTGAAGGATTCGTCCTTTGCTGCGTCTGGCTGTTTCCGCTGTTTCTTTGAAGGTGTGTGACTGTCTCCAAAGGGATTCGATTTGCGCTTCTTGTTCGACGGTTGAGACATATTGAATTCTGGGTGGATTCGTGAGATGAAGGAGTGGAAGCCAAACTCCTGGGTCGACCCAGGCTTTAATAGGCCTTAACGATGAACAAACCAGCAAAGCTTATCAACAAGAAAAGGTAAACGGATTAACGTGACGCGCCATGTTATGGAAGAACACGCAGTCTTGGCATTAAAGCTTCTATCCTAACTTAGTGTGTGGTAAGAAAATCATCTACTGGTAGTATATTCCGATGCGGACAGGAACTGAAATTAGGATGGCTGTATTGCATCTTGCCAGCTGGCCTAAGGCAAGTCGATCAGGGATATTAGAATTGTTGAAGAAGGATATAACTAAGGGGGGTATATGTTGATCTGAAATTCCACAGGGCTTCCTCGCCTACATCCCTATGATGCCACCATCATCATTGGCCCGAAAGCGATCAAATGCCCAGGGTTGAAGCTCTTGCCGTCCAAGACAAGTTCTCTCACTTCTTCCCCATCATCTTGTGCTTGAACTTGTCCGCGAGGCTCTCGTGCACGTGCTCATCCTTGGGGTGGTCACGATGCTCATTACCTGCACCACCTCTTCCAATATGATAATCTTTGATGTGTTCATCACGCAGTGCAACTTCAGGAATTACCTCCTCGTCATGTGGTTTGTTGGAAGCCTTCGTGTGAGGTGAACCGACATTGCCTGCACCACCTCGCTGGAAGCGCATCAATACAAGCGATCTAGTTTATGGAGCAATGATGGATCGGAAGTGTGAACATACGCCGGTGGAGAATGGCCCGTCCCTCTGATCGCCTTCACGTCCTTCGCGAACGATTCCACCATCCGTGTATCTGGGTAATGCTTGGTCAGATTGAGTATTTCGGAACATGCACTGGCAGCTGAGCGCATTCGTGGATAGGAGACTCGAATGACAGAATGGTCTCATACACTTGTGAATCAGGCTCGATGTTGCCCGCACCTTTGCATTGCACGTCAGTCGAGGCCAGGCGAAACAGGCGGATACCGCAAGAGTTGCTCACCTCCGCGGCCATGAGAAACGTTTGCCATCTTGCTACTTGAAGGTCTGAGGTCTGTCGTTAGTTCAGCGCTTGAAGGCGAAATGTACACCAGAAGCTCTCCATCGCGACAATTGCCCTGTGCGAAAGAAAGGTCGACTTTTCCTGATCAAGGAGGCTGGAGCGCAAGCCGAGGCAGAGGGTGCAGCAAATACATCAACGTCATCCTACTAATGAACATGCAGACTGGATACTCACTTGCTCTTTCTAGAAGGGTTCTGGTAATTGAATTGTTGCTCACAGGCGCCGAGTCTTATCAACAACACTCACTCCGCAACCATGCATGGGAAAGAGGGCGGATCAAATAGCCCTTCAAGGCCAGAGTGCATGCACGTGGGTCGGCTGATGCAGGTCAAGGTATGACACCATTCCAGGCCGAGGAAACGCATCAGGCATGCTGTTCGACCCAGTTCCGCTTATACCGTGATCTGATTTGCTCAGGTTGCACTGTCACATAAAATCCCTGATAAGATAACTGGCTTGGCATGTGGCATGGGCGATCCGGGGGTTCTCGGGCTGGGGTTCCAATAGTAGTACAGAATAGGAAATGCCTTCTACTGTTTTTGGCCTGAAACCTGGTATAATTGTGATCGAGTCGAGGTCTCTCTTTCCCCAGGACCATTTGTGCAGAGATTTGAGCAGCAAGAGTCTTACCACAGACTTTAGCAGCCAAGATTTTAGCATACCTAAGTAGTAGACATAACCCTTGATACTAGTATGTGATTATGGACTGTTTCCAGATCTTCAAGATCGGAATCGGTGGCAGCGATCCTGAAATCTGATCCTGCCGTTTTCGTCCGTCACTCACCACACCTGGAAAGCTGTACCACAGGTGTCTGGCTCCAATGTTCAGGCACAAATATCGGATGAATGCAAAAGTTCCCTACGCACTAGAATTGGCAACTTCCGATAAGGGTCATCACGTGTGTCCGTCTTGGCACCTTTTTCGAGTCACCTGAAATTGCCCATGTGTTACCAGAGACGTATCCTCTCTTACAAGGAGATGTTGTGCATAAACGAGCTGAGTGTATTACATGGCTATTCATACTATCGGTGCTATCGTTAGAGCGAACATCTACTGTCATTCCTCTCCCGCAACTGACATAAATCGTCACAAGAGCTCGCATATCTCCTAATGTGAACCTCTTTTCGCCTCTCCACCACCCCCGGTCGTTGGCAAGCCCATGAAAAGTTTGAAAGAATCATATAGAAGCCATTGAATTCCTGTGAGACTTCCAATCATCCTGCCGTCCCGATCGGGTATGGTCAGTTACAGGTCTTCAACGGAGTTTCGTGCTTCAGCAAAAACTTACACAATTCGAACCGGAAGTCCGTTCCAGAGCCCGCCGAAGCCAATTTTGCTATAGATGCGGCTCATAGCTCCACCGAAAGACTCGCCAGGGGCTCGGTCGGCATTCAGTTTGCTGACCATGACGTCGGCTGGGTGAGAAACAATGGCGCAAAGGATACCGGCAAGGTAACCACCAGCGAAAGCGACAGCTGTCTGAGAGCCCTTGCCGTAATCAGATTTCTGGCCGGGCAGATAGTCGTAAATTGCTGCAACGATGGTTTCGAATGAGGCGAACTTCATCATGGTGTATGGAATTTGTCGGCCCCAAAGAGGGTAGAGACCTTTGAAGAGACTGCTGGGGTCAGTAATTGGACATCATGTTCCGTTTCACTTGCTATTTACCCTGCTGTGCCTTCCTTTGCAGTGATGGAGTTGATCCCTTGGAAGGTACCGGTGAAAGTAGGTGGAATCGTTGTCTGCATACGGACCTTGACAGCCTCGAAGGGGCAGAGACCAATATCGGCGAAAAACTCGGCGGAAGCAGAGGCAGTCAGGTAGAGACTGGTCTTGTATTTTTCGGCGTTCTCTTCTCCCACAAGCTGGGAATAGAAGTGCTTGAAGTATTCATATCCCCCATACTTGAAACCACCTTGAACGGAGTAACCGGCGAATGTGGGACCCCAGCCAGTGAAGATTCCTCGCATACCCTCAGCCCGGCCGATCTTTCCCCAGGCTTCGAAATTACCCTTGTAGAGATTCGGATCGACTTGACGTCTGCACTTGACGAGGTCGAGCGGAGTAACAGCTGTATGTGTTGTGCCCTGGGAGGACGATAAGAAGGGTTCTGTCGAACAAGAGAGGAATAACCTACACAGGCGAGAATACCACCAACCGTGCAAGCAGCATAATATTTAGGCGAGTATAACTCAATAGCACCAGCCTTTTGTTGGGCTATGCTGCTGGCTTTCTCAAATTCTCTGGCAGCCTCATTGGTCAATCCTCCCGCTTTGTCCTTGACATTATCGATTGCACTCCAGGCGGAAAAGATTGGGCTCTTTAATGGATGATCTCGGACGAGGGAATGAGTCTTAAGCCTAGGTTTTGCAAATGGTGATGAAGACCCAAAGACCTCGCACAGCGTATTCTGAGCGGGAAAGATAACAGACATGTCGTCACTGCCATCTATTAGCTTATCTCCGTGGTTGAGCAGGCCTGGATCAGAGGGAGTGTGATACCTCACTTGGTAGATGGGTGATGTTGTAAGGTGGTGCAATCCAGGTACGGCGACAGTGGGCAGGATTAGCTGGTGCCAGAAAGACACCAGATCAATTGAGATAGAGGCTCGCAGGCCGAGGCGACGGCAGCTTGCTGCTTGCTGCTTGCTGCGTGCTGGAGAGCTGGGGAAGCTCCAAATACAGTCTAGCGCCACACGTCAAACTCCACTTATGGAGCAGAGGAGTACTCCGTACGTAGTTCTTATATCCAGCCGGGCATTAGCGGGCGCACGTCATCCGCAAACAACTCCACAGGTGAATGCAAAGATGAGAATATTGTCCAAAAGCAATCAATTATTGCTGGTATGGTGAGGACCTGACGCACGTAATGATATCGCCTCATCTTCCCGGGTGCACCCGGCACCCGACACCCGATATGGAGGAATGCCATGGTTCAAAGGCTGACCAGCATCCCAATTGAGTACCATGATTGTCAGAAATGGCTGCCCTTAGAGTAGGCGGTTCCGAGCCAATGCAGACATTCTTGTCTGTTGGGTGCTTGAGAGTCACTTACCGTCCTCCGCTAAGTTCTAGTCGTATACGGGCATCTTCGGTCTTATAAAGTACTGAAAGACTCACTGTTTGGAAAGTATTATCCGATGCCTCCATCCTCACCATGACCAACGAGAAGCATCCTGTTCATTTACTTACACCTCTAGACAACGTTGCACCCAGTATCCACCTCCAGAAACATCTCTACATTCCTGCTCGCGATGACCCTTCTGCTCTCCTTACCACTCTTCGAGACGCATTGGCACGGACGATCACTGAGGTGCCCATGCTAGCTGGTTGCGTCGGTCCTAACGCGACTGGTGCGCAAAGAGGTTCTTTACTAGTTGAAGGGCCGTATCTACGTGCTGGTGACATACTCTTGGTGAAAGATCTCCGGGATATGTGTAAGTTCAAGGAGCTTCGAGCAAAGAAGTTTAGATGCTGTTGCTATGGACCGGATCTTGCCCAAACTGACCCAAAAACCGCAAAGAGTGATGCTTGCGCAAGTATACCTCCTACATGGAGGGTTATTTCTATTTGTTGCCATTGCCCATACCGTGGTGGATGAAAGGGGTCTGTTCAATATCCTTCGAGTTTGGTCAACGCGGTGTCGAGGAGGTCAAGATGTACCACTTGTTGAACCGCACTGGACCGACAGAAAAGCATTGATGCAACAACAAGGAAAAGCACTATCAGAAGATACCATAGCAAACCTTATATCACCCGAAGGCGAGCCGACTAGCAGCTCCAAGACCATAAGCGGGCATTCTGTTATGCAGTCAACTCTGCCACCATCATCAGTTGGGCCCGCAGTGTTCTTCTTTTCGAACTCTTCCCTGGCTCGGCTCAAACTTGCCGCGAGCGCAACCATCGCTGGCCAAAGCTCGCCGTGGATCTCTACCAATGATGCCCTCTGCGCCCTCTTCTGGTGCAGCATAACAAGAGCACGAGCGGGCGAGTCCTCAGACAACAATATCATCACCACAGTCTCATACTTCAACATGATGATCGACTGCCGAAGCCGCCTCTTGCCTCCCCTTCCAGCCGACTACATTGGCAACTCAGTTCTTGCCACCAAAACCCACGCAACATTCGGCTACCTCCTCTCCTCAGACCCGTCCCGACTCGCCGACGTAGCCAGCATGCTCCGAACCTCACTTCTCGCCGTCAATGATACTTACATCAAAGACCTCATCGGGACCATCCGATCAGCCCCCAATATCAGCTCCGTGACGCGACCGGCCTATCCTTCCTTCCAGCGTAACGTGGCGTGCACTTCCTGGGCGAATCAGGCATACTATGAACTGGACTAGATTGGGGCGACGTGCTAGGTGGGAGGTGTGAGAAGGTTCGTACGAGGCCGCTGGAAATATTCGATGGCTTTTTCGCCATCATGCCACGAATCCCTGCTGCTGCCGGGAAGGGGTGTACTGCTCAGGAAGGTGGGTTGGAAGTGGTTCTCGGACTGCAGGAAGTGCACTTGGACCGTCTTTGTGCCGATGAGACATTCCGGAAATACGCACACTGGCAGAGCAGCTGAACAGCAGGGAAATGATTACTTTAGCATCACGCTGGCGCCAAACAACGTATCGCAGGAACCATCAGTGTCTTGCAACTCGTCGGTACAGCGCAGCACAGCTTCCCTCAAATCCCTGCCCCCGAGCTCAGGTATCGTGCTATATTATACCTATAATATTTATGTTCTGGTATAGTGTAATAGAGGCCGCTCTGCGAAGATTGTATAACGGTCATTATTTAGACAGTAGCTATGTATATAACGGTTTGCTATCTGAATGGAGCACTCTCTGTATACAACTTCTCTATTGTAGTATACCATAAAGTATACTGCTCGCGAACTCAACGAACTCGTATAGTTGTCTTGTAAGGTCCCAGAGACGAGCCCGGATGGCTCTCGCATTCGCATTCGCTTTCCGAGACGTCTTGCTTCTGTGCTAACTGCTTTAGCTCGGCGCGAGCTACCTTGCCAGACTGTTTGAGCAGCGTGAGCCACAATTTAAAAGGTCCACGTGATACGGAATACTTACACTTTTGATAGGAAGGCGATCGACAAAAGAGATGCGTCCCGAAAGCTGGTGTAGTGACCCGAGCTCACGTTCAATCGATGCGTCGATATCGTTTGCGTCGATTTTCGTGTCAGCTCGTTTAACGAGGTAGGCACGCGGACGGTCATTGCCCTCTTTCGTCCCTGTGCAACGAAATCACTGCCGCTTGCAGCACCCCGGCCTGGTTCATGATTGCGTCCTCGATGTCTGTTAGCGCGATCTACACTGCTTTGACCTTGAACATGTCCTAGTCATTCGGGTCAGGGACACTGATGCGACCAAGGGCAGGGAACAGGGGCGAAGAACCTTTTTGCGATCCACGATGAACTACTGGCCTTTGTTGTTGACATAGCCGAGATCCCACGTCTTGAACCACCCATCGTTGGTAAAGGCATTTTATGTGGCAGTGGTATCATTCAGCTAGCCCGTCATCCCAAAAGGCGTGCGTATCAAAATTTCTCCAATCTGGTTTTTGGCGATGATTTGTCCTCGATCGTCTACCGCTTTTCTTTGGATAGAAGGGCGTAGCTCGCCCACACTGCCGGCGTCGTGAAGTTTGAACCGATCTGGAGAAATGACAAAGCCACATCTACGTGCGCCCAGGCCCTCTTGGTCAGACACAGGTTGCTGATATAGGATAGAACGGAACGTACTCTGTCATCCCATAACACATCATTTCCCATATATTTCTTGGCACGAGTCTCGTATCTTCCGTGTGACTGACGAACGTTAATCCGCTTGTACAGCTTTTCACACTCGATAGATCCACTAAAGGACGCCCCTCAGCTACCAAAGCATTCAACGCGGTTTTCTTTACGGTGAGAAACGTTGGTCGATATCTCTCAATGACCAAGCAAAGGGATCGGAAGTCGGACTTGGAGCTATTCATTACAATGAGCTTGCAACGTGCTTTAAGCGGTATAAACAAGTTCATCATCAATCCCACGGATTGGCCCATCTGGTAATCGCAAAGGATGCTCTCGTGAATTGCTGCGGCTGAATCGATGTTTCGAAGTGCTTGCGCCAGTTGGCCAATGAGCGCGTAATGGGAGATCTCCTCGCCTTTGGCATTTCCCGAAGTTTTCTAAAATAAAGTGGTCAGCACTTCATGCCTTGCAAATGCGGTGTCGCTGAATGTGGCGCTCGGGTTCCAGAATGAATATATTGCTGACATGCGCGAGACTCACCCTGACGTATGCATGATCACAGCAGTGGTGGATTTTGCTTTGGCCTCGCTTTCCAAGGACTGCCATCGGAAGGGAGGATCGAGTTGCGTACTGAATATGGTGCTCCAATGGTGTAATGGAGGCTGTAGCTCCATTTGTTTAAGACTATCATCGAACACCAAAATACTGGCTTTCGGGAAATTAGATTGATCGGCAGCAGCAAGCAAGATGTCCAGAAAGTCCTTCGAAGCTAGAATATAGCGGGCACTGGTGTCCTGTAGATAGGATGCGATCTTTCGGGTTTTGAATTCTGGGAGAAGGCTTGTGAAGACGCCGCCCGCTGCAATGGTTCCCAGCGCTACGAGAGGGAAGTAGATCGTATTTCCTGAGACCAGCGCAATACGTTCACCAGGCTTTAGTCCCATCATCTGCAATCCTAACGCAAGCCTCCAATGACAGGCGCCTATGCTCGTTGAAAGTATGAGCTTTACGATTGGGGTCTTCGGCGGAAATAATGGTTGGTACGTTTGAAGAATGGAAGTCATCGTCATCTTCAGGGCGGTCGAAGATGTAGGTGAGGAGATTGCTGTGGGAGAACTCCAACCTCCCATACAGACTTATCGCAGCCATGGGGAGCGACGACCGCTTTCGAGGCTTTGGGACTCCTTGGCTCACTCACACCGACAGTGAACAAGAAACGATTCAAAGAAAATTTTCTGACAGATCGAAATACTCAACTGTGCAACACGGCATGGTGGACCACAAGTCACACTCTGTAGAGCATATCCTATCCAAAGTCCTTCATACCAGACGGCTAACATTCCAATACAGCGACGCTTTGGTCCATATTGTAGTGGCCACTGGCTAGTACATGCCGAATTGTACGTAAGAGCTGCAACTTTCGTTGATCGATGAGGCATCGGTAGCATACGGTACCGCAGTCTTGTCACACTTTCTGGGTAATGATTCCAAAGACCGGACGAAACAGACAAAAGCAGCATTATTTCCACATACCTCATGATTACTCCGCTAAGATTCAACTGCAACTACTCCTGTGCATAAGCTTCAGAGCCTCAGTTGATATTGGTTCGACATCCGCTAACGCCAAAGGGTTGTGCTGAGTGCTCGTGCATTGATCTTTTCGTTTTTATGTGGTATAGACGTCGGGGCACATTGCGCTGTCGTGGAGATGAAGCGAGATCCAGCAATCTGCGCAGTAGCCGCTTCTCTGAGCAAGACCAAGGGGGAGAATATGGCAACAAACCGTCGACATCACCAGAGCGGAACCAAAGTTGAAACCCCTATTTTCGGTCCACATACTTATGGTCCGTATGCTGGCAGATGGAACCGACGTCCAGTCGCTGCTTTAAAGGATTTCTTTCTCAGTTTCTCACCAGTTTTGTCGAACTTTTTTTTTGGCTTTTTAGCGAGAATTTCGGCAATAAGCATCTTGCATTCCACTTCACCCTGAAGGCTGATGAAGGCCGCTTATATATCTCTACAGGGAGTCTCCTTACCAGGTTCCTGAACATCGCTCTGTACATACGGCACATCAAATAGGTACGAAGGGACCGCTTCGTACCAGGTAACATGATTGTAAAAGCACATAATACGTAGTACAAAACTCTGGTTGCTAAGATCTGCGCGAGTGGCGCTTATCGGCGATTCCGTGGTAGTACTCGTGATTAGTCATTGGCATTCCCACTTGTTGGGGGAGTCGCCCAAGCACCATGATTATCATGCCTTGCCTGGAAAGATGCTGCTGATAGTGGTTGAGGACTTAACAGCTACGCCAGGTTCATATTTAGAGCGGATACGTGATCCCGAGCAGCCGCAATGATTCTAATTGATGTACTCGACTTCACAATATTGCCAACTCGGAGTGGAACAAGATTCTACAATAGTCCTCGATAAGCTGATGATCAGGTACCCACCGATTTTGCCTGAAAACTATCCAAGTTGGCAATAGACCCCCAACCTGCCACGATCTGGTCATGGACCCTTCCAGCACCTCTAACGGAGTCAGCGCTCCGCCTGTTCTGAACTGGGGCCATAAGTATCGAGGTGTACGTACCCTACACCAAACTGAAAGGCCCGTTCAGGTGAGTGCTGACCATGATCTGATATACAGGCAACGGTTGCGGACCTCGAGTTACCACCAGCGCTGTCCACTTCTCCACATGCCTCAATTTCATCCGCCTTGTTGTCTGCCTACGAACACGATTATACCCATCTTACGGTTGTTTCTGAAGAAAACAGAGCCCTTCTGGGATACCTCAGTATACCACGACTGAAGGAATTGCTCAAACAACGTATCACTACCGAAGATGACCCCGTGGAGAAAGCCATGATGAAGTTTAGGCGCAAAGGGAAGAAATACACTGTCATTACAACAGAGACAGAATTAGAAGAGCTAGAGGCGTTCTTCAACGGTGGCCCAGACGGAAAGAGTCCTCAGGATTTCGCTGTTGTCACTGATGGTGGTCGTAAGTTTGTCTTGGGAGTGGTGACGAGATCTGATCTCGAGGAGTTCGTGAAGAGACGACCCGGATGATAGAAATATTCCCAATATCGTCCATGGAATGTTCATGGGATGAGTCTAATTGACTAAGAGGCTTCGGGTGGCTGTCGTGCTGAAGAACGCTGGACTAGCACAGTGACTAGGCATTCCACAATCACGTTCTATTTTGAGGCTGGGACCCCAGCAGAGACAGGAGTACCAACCCAGCACAAAGACATGACACATGGCAAGCATTGTGGTGGTATCGCCGTGGTGCAGACACTCGTGTCGTTGTGAGACGATATGGGAGTACTCATGAAATTGGAGCCATTTCGTGTCTGGATATTGGCAGCTCTAGGGAAAAGAGGAGAAAGGGGTATGCCATCCTGAAGCTCAATGAAACATAAGCAAAGCCCCGACTACAGTCCAGTCCGTAGGTTTGAACCCTAGTATGGCAGATTTATCATCCTCTAGGAATCTTCTAGTAGCAACACCTAGAATGCATACCGTGACTGCATGCGATGCTTGTACTAAAGCGGTTTCATTCCTTCAACATCTAGGCCACAGCCACTTGTTGGTGGGCTTCATATTCAGCCTCTTTCGTGCTATTCCCCAATTCAAATTGCTTCTGCTTCTTCTCATTTTGGCCAGCACCGGTATTTCCGTTGGCATCACCACCCTCCAGAGCCCTTTTCATCTGTTTCCGCATCTGCTTTCGCTCTTGCTTGCTTGGGATCGGCTCGTTCAAACCCAGCACTTTATCTGCCTCCTCCGCGTCTCTCATCATCTCAGCACTGTCCAATCCAAGCAGCTTGACGCATTCAACATGGCTCTTAGACATACTGACTGCCTTGTAGCATGCTTCTCGTCCTGGAATCAACTGTCCTAGCGAAAATTTCGTGTTTCCCCATTTGTTCTCTACGTTCATGGCGTACTTTAGATACTCCATGACAACCTCTCTCCAAGGTGCAAGTCCTCCCCGTGCGAGTGTCCGGAAGGCGCTAGAATTGCTTTCTGCTGCTGTAGCAATCATCCCACCATCGACACCGTACTCTGTCGCAAGCCGGAGTGCCTCGTCCCGATTCTTTACGTCGCCATTCATGAGGCAAGCCACTCCATATTCTCGGCAGACTGATCCGATCATCCGTAATTGATCTCTGATTGCACGTTCCCTTGGACGCATTGGAGTAGTGCGACAATGTACAGTCAAGCCGATGATACCAGTGCCACATAGCTTCCTCACAAGTGACTCGGTCAGCTCTGGCGTTTCCAGTAATCTAATCTTGACTGAAATGCCAATCTCGTAGACCTTTCCAACCTTTTCAACAAGCTCACGCAGTATGGAAGCAAGCAGATCTGGTGTTCGCAATAATGCAGCCCCCATACCACCGGAAGTTGAGAAGGGTTTCGGACAGCCTGCGTTGACATCTATACCCGACACGTCCGCTGCGACCACCTTAGCGGCCTGGACTGCTAGGTCTGGATTGGATGTACCGATCTGATAGATCAACCTCCCTTTCTCGCGCGCTGGATCTATCCTGTACAGGACGTTCTCTTTCTTGAAGCCGAGCATACCCTGCGGAACGTTCGTGATAGGTCGCGCCCATTCTATGCAAGACGTGCGAGGATTGATTTTGCGTGTCGTGCCAATCATCGAGCGGTCGATAGTCTCAGGGCCCCAAACAAGGTCGGCTCCGTAATGAAGAGCAAGTAAGCGGGACGGGAGCTCGCCGCTACGGACCATAGGCGCAAGGACGACTTTGCCCCTATAATCAACACCATTTCGAGGAATTGGGACGTGGGGCACAATGAAATTCGTAGACAGAGGAGGGGTGGTTTTAGAAAGAGCTTCCTGCGAGACTGAAGACATGATACGAGTAATCGAGGTCATGACGGGTTCAGCGAATCGTAGCAAAGATTGCATGGCATGGTGAAAGGTCAGCCAAGGGAGATGCTCATACCCACTTCCACTGTGAAGACTACGTAGTATCTCTCAATGCTACATTCCGGGACATTGGGTGCGCAATTCTGACCGTTTTTGCAGGCGGTTTTGACGTCTGTTGCACCGCGGCGTCATGTGACTTGCTACTTCCATTTTTTTTACTTATCCCCTGCTTGGCGAAAATTTTCCCTGCAGCAAGATTATGACGCTAAATGGCGGCAATGCTATTCTCTATAGGAAGAAGTACCATATTCAGTGACACAAGGGACAAAACGTAAAGCCCACCGTGGAGATCAAGACGAGGATATTTGGACTAACAGGCTAACAAGACTCTGGATAGCAAGCTAAGTGTAAGCGCATGCTGAGTTAGCACTACCCTAGCTTTAGTGTACCTACTGATGATGTACGTGTAACTCACAAAAGAGCCTTCGAGAAGTCAAAGGAACAGGGGCGATGGTTATGTATGGGAGATGGTGTCGTGGTACGGATCAACTTCTCAACAGTGAGCCAAATGCCAAAGCTCAAGGTTTGCCAGCCACTTCAACAGATGGTACAACGGGGCCAGAAGGAGAGACTCAACGGTGCATGGAGAGTACTTGTTGGTACAATCAAGAACGGAAGCAAGGCGCAGCATTCGTAAAACAAAGATCTGCAGAGATGGAACAAATGCAGGAGATGGACGATATATTATGACTGTCGAAGCTGGACTGTTCTCTCGCATCACATGGCATTAGAGGATGCAACCTTAATGCTGCATAGGCTAGAAGAACAGTACAGATTCAAAGAATCAACCTGTTCAGAGTCCTACTCTGTTGCACAATATAGCGAGGCAATCAAGAAAGCCAAGACGCAAATATAATCCTCTCATATTTCTCACTACAACAAAGAATAGAATCTATGAAAGAAATAAGACAGAAGGTTCTGGAAGTGAAGTGAGATGAGAAAAATCCAGCTTCAACTGTAGAAGAATTAGGAAATAAAGCAGAAGACTAGATGAGTGCAATTTGTTTCCTACACAGACTTGGAGAGAAGTATAGTAGTATAAGGCCTTGTTACCATAATCCTCTCCGTACGAGGCAAAGGTAAGAAATGATGCCTGTCAAAACCTAATCAAGACAACATTCTTCTTCGCCTGGAGAGGTAGCAATTCAACATTTCTTCTTTCTTGCTGTCCCAGCAATCTCTGCAAGAGACCACCGCCGGCGTTTTTGCATATCCAGGGGCTTCATAAATGGACCTACGGCCTCTTGCGGCGCTGGCGATATTGTAGCCTGACTCTTTATCGTAAAATGCATTAGGGTGACCAGAAGAAAGGGTCGGTGTGGTTTCATTAACCTCAGTGCCTTGAGCCCTTTGATCGGTGTTATAGGTCTAGACCATGTCTTTGTATCGGGCTCTGGTGTAAGCGTTATAACTTTTCTCTATATCTTGTCTGACACGAAAGTCGCCTGGAAGACGGTAGTCAGCGCAGTAGTGATCTTCTGATGTCGAGGCCCATATAGGTAAGTCATGATGTTTCTGCAATGACTGGAAACTCATACTCTGGCTGACCTATGTAGCGATTCTACAGAACGACTCGATGGAATCACCTTCTTGCTCGGTCACGTGGTGATAGCGATAAGTAGCCGATGGATGGGCCTCTGGGCGCCCAGTCTCATCAATCCCCTTCCCCTTGTCCGGAGCTGCCTCCTATGAAGCTTGAGAGAACACGAGGTAAGCCAGGCTATATAGATCGTAGAATCTGCCCAAAACAGTATCCCCATCCCAGATGCTAAGATCTAATCATCTTGCTACCGGCCTGGCTCAATTACAGTCAAAGCGATTTTCACGCTGCATGACAATTGCATCAACCCCAGCAGCTAAGCTACACCGCACAGCATTGAATTTCACCACCGCAGTTTCCTCCCCCACCCTGGCTCCCCCCACTATCGAAAATTCCTCGCACAACTTGCTCCAACTTAACAATATAGCTTTCTGGCGTACAGACCAAATTTCTCGCCATTTTACATCTTCGTCGACATCGTCAGACAGGATGTCCTACGGCAAGCAACCATCAGAATTCAGTGTCCGCAAGGTCGGCGCTCCCAACACACTCGATTTCCGTGCTTTCATTGAGAAAGATGGCACTCCAGTCTCACCTTTCCATGACGTGCCTTTGTATGCCAATGAGCAGCAGACCGTGTTGAATATGATCGTTGAGATTCCAAGATGGACAAATGCCAAGCTAGAGGTATGTCTGTCACAGGGATGGAGCCCAATCAGTTCAATTTTAGTTTAGGCAGTTGACAGAACTAACCTTGTACTTTACTAGATCTCGAAAGAGGAGTTTCTCAACCCAATAAAACAAGACATCAAGAAGGGCAAGCTCCGCTTCGTTCGCAACTGTTTCCCTCACAAAGGCTATCTCTGGAATTATGGTGCCTTCCCACGAGTAAGCTCTTGTGTCATACTTCACATGTAAGAACCGGCTGATACTATCTATGCAGACATGGGAAGATCCAAACGTCGTTCACCCCGAAACCAAAGCCAAAGGCGACAATGATCCACTTGATGTCTGCGAAATCGGCGAGTTGGTCGGCTACACCGGTCAGATCAAGCAAGTCAAAGTGCTGGGCGTCATGGCACTACTGGATGAAGAAGAGACGGACTGGAAGATCATTGTGATCGATGTCAATGACCCACTGGCGCCAAAGTTGAACGACATCGAGGATGTTGAGAGACACCTTCCCGGGCTGCTCCGAGCAACAAATGAGTGGTTCCGAATCTATAAGATCCCAGATGGAAAGCCAGAGAACCAATTTGCCTTTAGCGGTGAATGCAAGAACAAGAAATACGCTCTGGAAGTGATCCGAGAGTGCAGTGATGCTTGGGAGAGATTGATCACAGGCAAACAACGACCGGGTGACATCAATCTGTAAGTTTGTGCATTCTTGTTACGTATATTGCAAGCACTAACGCCGCCAACAGCGCGAATGTCCTCAACGAATCATCTCCAGACCACGTTGATCCAGCACAGCTCAAAAACATTCCTCGGGGGGACAGCCAGCCACCAGCAACGATTGATGGCAGCGTTGACAAGTGGTTCTTCATCTCTGGCGCTGCTGTCTAAGCATCTCATATTGCCACTGCCAACATAAACCAATCACAAGGCCAATACATAGGGTTCCTACATCAAAGCGTTCTTCAATCAACATCATCAGCCGCCTAAGGCGTCTGCTTTCTCTTCTACAGATAGATTCGAGAACCATGTATCCCGAAACACTATCCTACCCTAAAGACTGATTGCGAGCGATCTCTAATTGTGCTTAACATGGTTCGTTCGTCATTGCATCTTGCGGACCTCCGAAGAAAAACTGTTATGGAACTCCGGGTCACATACACCCCTCACCTGATATACATACTACAGTGCAGCACACCTCAAGCCATCTTCTCTCGCACAGGCTCTGTGTCTCTGATGCCAGGCCCAATTCTGTTCGCCCCAGAATCGTGATATTTACCCCCTCTTAAACATTTTACTCGATCTTGAATATTCGATCATATCGGACAGATCTTATACAATGCTGTGATCAGGGCTTTCTTTGTATCTGTCTTGTCAATTTCGTTTTCACATTTTATCTCATCATGCATTGTTACACAATTGTGATCCCTGCGTGCCGGTACTGAGGAGAGCACTTGCTCATTGGTATCGGTTTTCATGTTTGTCTCCTTATACACATTTTATGACTTCCTTGCTCAAGCATTAAGACTTGAAAACGACATATCCATCTATCTGATGCCAAAGCGAGCGCCCTGATGATGATGATTTAAGTCATCATTCTTGTCTGGTCGTGCTGCTGATGTTCAGCCAAGGCGGATCATCTCCAATAGTGAAGAGTTCAGCATGGGCACACTGCTCTTCTTATTTCAGACTATTGTGGCAAGTGCTCTGTATGGACAGACTACCTGACGTGATATGATGTTTGAAGACCTATTTCCTTCCAAACCATGTCATCCACTGACGTTCATTGTTAATAGCATTCTACAAGATCTACCTTCCGCAATCAGTCTAGCTTGCATTTTATTTTCCTCAGATTGGAAGCCGAATAGCCGATCTCCGCTTTTAATCGTCGAATTGGCGATGTCATTGTACATATCGTTCTGCTTTGCCCCCCTCTGTTCGATCATTCCTTTTTTCCTTCCTAAGCTTATCATTTTATTTTAATATTCATCCTCGGCTATTGTTATTGGATATTTCGTTAATCCTTGCGTAGAGCGAAACCAGTTTGTCTCGAATCATCTACTGTTGGCAAGCGTGTGACTTCACATTGAGGGGTGATTTCGATTGACTTCGCCTTACGAACTTGACGTCGAATAATCTAATTCTTTCCCATCTATACTATAAGTGCTTGGTCGGAAATGTCTATCCGTGCGAAGAACACCGAAGCTGGAGTAGCAGTTGCAGAGCCGATGCCGACGGAAGGATCACAAACAGCGCCATCAATATGCTCGCACGATGATATCTCTACCTCGTCCTCGGAAAGTCCCCCAGAAGAAAATGATGGCGCCGTACTGGAGAAGAAGGAAAGTGAGACGCCCTCGCAGTCGGAACAGCTAGGAAAGGCTCGCATCGCAGTCATCATGCTATCTCTGTGCATTGCACTCTTCCTTGCCGCTCTGGATATGACAATCATAACTACTGCGTTACCAGCAATCGCTGGGCATTTTTCGGCCTCGACCTCTGGATACACATGGGTTGGATCTGCATATCTGTTGGCATGTGCGGCGTCTGTACCATTATGGGGGAAACTGAGTGATATATGGGGTCGCAAATCTGTGATCCTGCTGGCCAATGTGATATTCCTTGTTGGATCAGTTTTGTGCGGTGTCTCTGTCACCCTGGGGATGTTGATTGGTGGTCGAGTGATTCAGGGAGTTGGGGGTGGTGGCTTGATTATCTTGGTCAACATTGTCATCTCGGATCTCTTCTCCATGCGGGAACGTGCCAAGTATTTCGGTATTGTGGGCATGACTTGGGCTCTGGCGTCTGCTGTGGGACCAGTTGTAGGTGGAGTATTCACAGAAAAAGTCTCATGGAGGTGGTGTGTAAGTACTCTCCAAGATCTTTCTGCCCAAGCCCTTAGCTGACCTCTTCATCCAGTTCTATATCAACCTTCCTCTTGACGGCTTTGCATTCCTCATGCTTTTCTTCTTCCTCAAACTCCAACATGCACGGACACCTTTTATCGCTGGCATCAAGTCCATTGATTGGGTCGGCGTCGTCACCATCGTCGGCGGCGTAGTAATGTTCCTTTTCGGTCTGGAATCTGGGGGAGTCACCCATCCCTGGGCCTCAGCCTACACTCTCTGCCTCCTCATCTTCGGCATCCTAACCCTCTGCCTCTTCTTCGTGAACGAATGGAAATTCGCCAAATACCCCATCATGCCGCTCTACCTTTTCAACAACCGCAGTGCCTGCGCATCCTTCGCCTCCGCCTTCCTGCAAGGCTTCGTCTTTATCTCCGGCTCCTACTTCCTGCCCTTGTACTTCCATCCAAACCGTCCTCTCCGCCACCCCTCTACTCTCCGGGGTTTATATCTTTCCCTACGCCATCAGTCTCTCCATCCAGTCCGCCTTCGTCGGCGTCTTTATCAAGAAAACTGGCCGCTACCGCGAACCCATCTGGTTCGGCTTCGTCTGCATGACGCTCGGATTCGGCCTGTTCATCGACCTCGACCCCACCCCCAACTGGGCCAAGATCGTCATCTACCAAATCATCGCCGGAATCGGCGTCGGACCGAACTTTCAGAGTCCGTTGATCGCGCTGCAATCGACCATAAAACCCCAAGACATCGCGGTGGCAACCGGCACCTTCGGCTTCATCCGCCAGCTCTCCACCTCCCTCTCCGTCGTCTTGGGAGGCGTCCTACCTCGCCTCTGTCCTGCCCGGCAACGTGGTCGAGCGGCTCGGCGCCTCCTCGTCGGGCTCGAATGCCGAGTACCTGAAGACGCTGCCCCCGGATCAGAAGGCCATCGTCAACATCGCATACACGGCCAGTCTGCAGAAGATGTGGATCTTCTACACCGCGATCAGCGGGCTGGCGATCCTGGTCAGCTTGCTGATCGGCAAGAAGGTGCTCAGCAAGACGCATGAGCAGACGGTGACGGGGCTGCAGGAGCAGGAGCGCGCGAGGGTGGAGCGCGCCGAGGAGAGGAGGGCGAGGAAGGAGTTCAAGGAGGCGAGCAGGAGGAGTGGCGAGGCCAAGGGCAGCGAGGTGTGAGGTGCGAGATGCTTCGTCCGCCTTCCGGGTTCGGGTATCTCTGTATATTGCAGTAAAGGGATCTAGCGATGGGGTTCGGTCGAGTTCAGATGTGTATATATATATATATATATATATTGTCTTGTAAATACTCAAAGGCTTGTAAATACTCAAATGCTTTGAATGATGACATATTGGACATCAACCAACCCCCCTCCTTGACCCGCTGAATGGTTGGGGAGTGCCATTATATTCCAGTCAGAAGGACAAGAGGAAGGAGAAGGCCAAGCAAGCAAGCAAGCATGGGTAACAACAGCACTGATCAGTACAAAACCAATCATTCTACCAAACGTAGAGCCGAATTTTTATTCGTATTCTATTGATTCTATCCATATTTCCGACCCCAACGCTATGGTCTATTGCTTATACAAAGAAGCTCGCCCAATCATCAACCTGGTTTTCTTTCAAGTCTTTTGACATTGGAAAGTCTTGACGTCTGAATCGCGCGTGGGCTTTTCTTCATCCAATGCGTTCCCAGGCTGCCGCGGATACGGGCACGGACTGTCCAAGGAGTGAGGCTGGCACAATGGTTCCCGTTGTCGTCGTCGAATGGCCTTGGTTTAGAGTGGTGATGGCGGGTTGCGACGAGCACCAAGGATTTCAGACCGGGCAGTCCCAACCCTAGAATCCAAGTCTGTCTGTTCCCAAGTCGTGTTGGCAAAGAAGGCTGTCGGTCGGACCAAGCGTGAGTCATCCTTTGTCACAAAGCACGATGTGATGTGCGCAGCGGCGGCGCATTAGGTATCCCACACCTCAATCCGTGAGCTCGGTCACGGTTGCTTCTGCTTCCTTCATAGCCACCTCGTCGCCGCATTCAAGTTTCTGGAAGAGTAGTTCCTCAACCATCTTCTGCCCCTCTGCTTCCCTCTTCTCTAGCTCCTTCTTGCTCTCCGCATCCTCGTCCCCAGCAACCCTCTCATCGAGCTTGACCTTCATCTGTCCCATGATATGGATCTGCTCTTCAATGGTGCCTTTGGTGACCAGTCTCACGACCTCCACTTCCTTGACTTGACCGATCCGGTGCGCACGATTCTCAGCTTGAATATCATCTTGAGGGTTGAAGCCTGAGTCGAAGATGATTACTTTATTAGCTTTGGCAAGATTGATGCCCGCACCACCGGCTCTGGTAGACAGCATAAATACCGGGATCGTGCTTCCTTCGTCGCAATACTCGTTGATCATCTCTTGTCGTTCCTCGACTTTGGTACTGCCGTCAAGACGGAAAAACTCCATGTGGATGGTCTGCAGCACCAACTCCAAGATGTCCATCACCATCACGAATTGGGAGAATATGAGGATTCGATGACCCTCGTCCGTGAAGCGTTTGAGCAATTCGACCAACTTCTCGACTTTGCCCGAGATCATCCACTCATCGTTTCTGAGCATGAATTTGTTGAGAGCAGCACTCTTTGCGCAAAGCTGATGGATTTCCATGTCGGAATAAGCTATCAGCTCCTGATAGATGAGGTTCGGGTTCGAGTGTGCCCACTGCTCGTCCTTCAAACAAGCCTTGGAGATCTGGCGCAACGTCTTCTCCGTGTAGATGCGGCGGAAAAGGAATGGATGAATGGCAGCCTGTCTGAGTTTCATGAGAATATTGGCCGAATCCTTTGCACTCATTTGTTCCCCAGCAGCTCGTCGATCCATCACATCTTTTGCTCTCTCCTGTTGTTCACTGTAGATGCTTTGTTGCACTTCGGTCATGCTGCAATATTCTACGCGACTAATTTTTTTGGGTAGATCCTTCAATACTTGATGCTTCTTACGGCGTAGGATGAATGGTGTAAGCATCGACCGGGCTCGATTGATGCGCTGTGCTGATAAAAGAGCTTCATGGTTTGTGTCGGTGGTCTTGACCTTGTGATCAAAGATGACCTGCAGGTCGCTTTTCTTGTCTTTGAAGATGTTTGGCATCAAGAAGGCAAGAAGTGAGATCAATTCCTGGAGATTGTTCTGCAAAGGTGTGCCAGTAAGCAGCAGTCGGAATCGCGACTTGATCTTGATGAATTTCTCGTAAAGTAGAGAGGTGCTGTTTCGTAGAAAATGCCCTTCATCATATATCGTACAACAGAAACCAAAAGTCCGGAGGAACGGGTAATCTTCCTTTGACTTCGCGAGTGTATAGGTCGTGATGACAACATTTATGTTGGCCCTTTCTTGTTCGATCTGATCTCGGATTACAACACGCTCACTTAGAGCTCCATACAAAGGTCGCACGACAAGACTGGGGCAAAAGCTCTGGAATTCTGTCAACCAGTTCTCAAGCGTTGAGCTTGGCACAACCACGAGATGAGGTCCTTGTTCACCAATCTCGGACAGATGGGCGAGGAACGCGATAACCTGACACGTCTTCCCAAGACCCATATCATCAGCCAATATTCCACTCATGCCATTCTTAAACAGCAGATGCAGCCAGTTGATGCCAACTACCTGGTAGTCTTTCATTTGCCGGTCGTTATTCATGATAGATGGCTGTGATATGAAGTTGGAGCGGCGTTTCTTCTCCGGGGTCTCCTCGCTCAGCTCGCTCAAAGGAGTCCCAATGCCAGAATCGTGGTTCGACTGAGATTCTTTTAGCGCCACCAAATTGAGCTCGCCTTCTTTCGCGCCGAAAATATCAATACCCCACGTTTTCATCTCAGCAGCAAGTGGTTGGCCCGCTATCTCACATTGTTTAACAAGACTGTCAACCGCCTCATAGCCGCTCAACATGTCTGCGCACTTGTCGACAATCTTTTCACCAATCGGCCGCGCACGACTCTTGCCTTTGATAGGCTTCGCATTCTCAGCAGGGATGGACCGGACCCCGTTCAATGACTTGAATGGCCGCTTAGATAGGATGTAATTTGCAGTCGCGGGAGTAATGGCTGCAATGTCGGCAAGATCAGCACAGGAGCATTTATTGAAGTACGAGAGAAGTCGAGTCTGGAGGTCCTCGTCGTCCGAAGAAGATTCGGCATCCGCTGCTTCGTCTGAGTCGCTTGATTCCGCCACCCTTGCCGGTTTGCGTGCTAGTGGTTGCAGCTTCGGCTTCAACTCGGCTGGCGAAGATGAGCGAGGTCGAGGGCCACGTACAAGCTTCCTCATTCTTTTCGCTGGCTGCCCTGATATCTTCGGAACGAGTTTGTTCTCCTGCGAACCACTCGCTAAAGAAGGTGGAGCCTTTGAATTTTGAGTCGAACCGCCAAACTTCTCCCACATCGACTTTGCCGGCGCTTTGATCTCTTGTCTCATTTTGGGCGCCGCAGGAGTTGGGCGCAGTTCGTCTTCCGAAGTCAGATCAACGACCTTCCCAGCCCCAGGTGTGCGAATCTTATCCCGACGTTCGTTAAGCCCAGCAAGATAGTCAACAGCATCGTCATGGTTACCACCTTTAGCCAGCAGCGCCTGGTGACAGTCTCGAACGGAATTGTTGTGTAGGACCACCCTCATCCTCTCAACCTTTCTGCGCTCCTGAGGATCGTCGATATCGCTTAGAGACATGTCTGGCTCAGAACTTTGAACTGGTACAGCCCGGGAGGGTGCAACCTGACGGATCACCTTGGGAGGTAGTTTGCGAATGGATCCATATGCTGAAGACATAGTGTCAGAGGAGGACTTCGTAAAAGCACCCCCTGTGACAATGGTCTTGGTAGAGGTAGCATTTCTGTTCCGGGAATCGTATACCGAACCCTGTAAGCCTTGCGATCTGCCAGAAGTAGCCGGATTGTAGTATGCTCCAGCTGTGACAGATTTGATGTCCTTTGTAGGCTTCTTGGCCTGAGGTGATTCGGCAATTCGTTCTTCATGCCGACGTATGAATTTGGCAGGCTTGATGTCGTTCTTGCGCCTCAGCTGAGACTCATCTTCGTCAGAGGTTCCTCCCATGTATCGCGGGCCTGCATCATCATCGCTAAGATCGATGACTGCTGTACAAGCCTGCGGAGGAGCTTTGACCACTCCGTTCGGTATTCGAAAAGCTGTTCCTGCAGGTGCCATAGCACTCGACAATAACCCACCTGCTCTCTTCACAGGAGTGGGTGCGGGTGATGACGCTGCTACCTGAACCACCGAGCGACTAGGGGTTGGGCTCGAATTCTGTTCGCTTCGATCAATGATTTGGGTGGGTTGGGTATAGCCATTGTTGTTGGTGGAATGTAATGGAAGAGTGGCAACGGTCTCATATACTGGAGTCTCGCTCGGTGGACTGTATGGTTCGCTCTCGCCGTCAGAAGTCAAGTCAATAGGCTCATCGCTGAACTTCTGTCGCTTAGCTGGAGACTCTTCGAGTGAATCCATGATCTCAGGACTTGTCACTCAAGGGCGTGGGAATATCATCGTCGGCAGTATACCAAGGAGTTGAGCCGGATAGACAGATGACGAAGATTATGAAATGCAGAGGCCAAGTATTATCACAAGGAGCTTTTGGCCCTGGTACTTAGCTCGAAAGATCGAGAGGAGGCAAGAATTGTCTATTGGTAGCCGACAATCTAAGTTACATAGTATGTCTAAACCGCCTACGCGCGACGCGTCGATTAATGAAACAAAGTAGCCCAAGGAGAGGTAAAACACGCTCCGCCCTCACCCCCAACATCCACCCGCCAGACGACCTTTTTGGCCACTACCTCATTCCTTCCAACACAACATACCCGGTCACCCGTACCATATGATTCGTGGGTGAGCGTCGAGCGGCTCTGCCTCAGGTCCATCGCCACTGTTGCGTTGACCCTCACGGCTGATCAGAGGAGCAAAATATGCTGATATGCTGATAAGTATGCTAATATGCTTGCTGTTGACTTGTCACACCCTACAGTCTCGGAGTATCTTTTCAACCTCCCAGTACTAGCTGCGCTGCAAGTTCGAGATGTAAGTAATCTTGCTCATTGCGCTCATGATTTAACTACTTATGCACGCCGTCAAAACGCCCCGTCAGACATTTCCGAATGGCTGTCATATATCTCTCCCCCATTGATGGCCCAAGTTGCGGTACACACATGTTCAAAAGCCAATCCCTGAAGGCGAAGCCGGACTCCTTCTCGATGCAGGTCGCGGAGCTGCATCCATATCCAATCTCCAGCAGCACTGTGTCAAGACTGTAATGTCGTAGGATACATGGAATCGAGCAACAGACACGCCAGCGTCACTTTGCACGTCCAGATGGCGATGTATGTCGACTTCGGGCTCGACTGCGCCCTGCGGTTCCGAGGCTGTCTGGTCATCTGGGCGAGATAAAGCAAAGCCAGTAAAATATGGGTCTTTGTGAGAGGCCGGGGTCGATCGCTCTGGGGGTATCCCAGTATCGGTTTCTCTGAAGAAGAGGATGTTATGCGAATTTGTACTTTGATGGAGCAATCCACTACTGAGGAAATCGTATACACACTCAGCCAAGGACGGGGCAAGTTCGAAGTGTTGTCCAAGGTACGGGTATGGTTTCTCCTTTGTCAAAAATTGATACAATTTCTGGGGGACGCGGGCGTGCTGTTGTTCGTGCCCACGAGGGAATTTGATACACAAGCCCGTATCTCGGCCTCTCATTATCTTCTAAGTATCCACGACAATCAAGTTGCGCTCGCGGCTCCTGCTGTAGCATTCTGGCTAGTGCCTCGATGCGAAATTGCAATTCGGATTTGAAACACTCGTGACATTCAGAGGGTTGAATGTACGCCATTCAATCAGTGTGTTAAGATACAGACCGCCGCCACGGCTAGTGGACGGTAATTGTGCCCATGTTCTTCGTTTGCGAATGTCATTTGAAAGGTTAGAACGGCGTCAGAGCTGATGAACGTCAATGCACAGACTCTTATCTAGTTGAGGACGCCTCGCCGGTCCGAATGTCAAAGATTTGGCGGCTTCTCGGTCGCTGCCAGCCAGAAAAGCTGTTGTCCTGTTTCCCACATCTTGAAGAAAAGGGCGTTCCGCTCCGACAGCTGCCCTCTGCAACAACCGCACTCCTTCATGTTCTTCTTCCGTGAATGTCCGAGCAAATGTCTCAGCGGTGACTGCAGTAGGAAGAGATAGGCGTTCATTGACGGGGCAAAACTGATAAAGAACGTCGTTCAAGATCGTGAGCTGGCTGACTAGATTGGCAAATCGCGCATGATCATGAATAGCCCAGCGCATACGGCGTGCAATAGAACAGCTCGTCTGAACCTTCTGGGCGAAGTTTGCTTCTCTATCGACCTCACGAGCTCAAATCTAGGGCTCTACTAGGGTGGTATCTCCAGATCTCTCTAATCCGTAGCGTGCAACGATCTACTCGGCATCACCTACCAAGGCCCGTATCTGGACAACTGTGGCGATGATAGTCTCTCGTACCGGATCTGACACTCGGTCTGAGATGATGCCAGGGCCATAGATGTCTAAACTCTGACCCCAGACTAGAAATCGTGTTTGCTGATATTTCAATAAGACGACCTGGGTAACGGCGTCTTTTCCTGCGGCTCGAAGATCAGAAATTGTGGAATAACCCAGGACGCAGCCGCTGAAGACCTGCGCTGAAAAAGAGTGATGGCGGCAAAGGCAAAGCCGACTAGATTAATGGGATCCATATTCAGGTATTATCAAGCCTTCTCTGTGGAATCCCAGCCAGCGAAAAAACAGATGTCGCTGTGTGGGAAGGTTGCAAGAGATGGGAAACGTGAAGGGCCCAGGCGCGAAGCAATCGAAATACGCCAGCTTCCAACACATATTAACCAATTCTCCGGCACATTCAACTGCAGGCTCAATGAACTTTTGAGTCGAGACGGATATTAGGCACATGATGAGCCGCAGCAATAGCAAAGACGCGGTGCCGCATCCCGGGATTGTATGTGATCATTTTTGATATCGCAAATTGCCACGGAAGATCAAGACCCTCAACAAGCTGGACAATCTGTATGTATACTGGTCAAGGCCAATTAGAGAAGGAACGTGAGACATTTGAGCAAGCCCAGGGAGAAGTGAGTGTTAACAATCACTTGTAAGAATTCTGTCCGAGTTGTAAACCCTGGTTTCCTGAACCAGTAAACGTAGCCGTTATACTATGGCGGGCCATCTAGGTTACGATAAGATGAGACCAGATTATATCGAATAATGGGACCAAAGCGAATGCTAGCATATGCTGCTGTCATTCCTTTTGCGTGAGTCAGGGGTTGCGGAGGGAATTATAGTCGATCCGTAGGGAAATCCTCGACCAAAAAAGCACTCAGAACGATAGATTTAGAGACTTGAAACGGGTGAAGACGAATATCAACCTGAGCGCCGGGCCAACGCGGGCCAAATCAGGGACAAAGAAGTCTTCGACGGAACAATCGCCAATATCAATACTGTAGTAGTACTGTACTAGCAGCTTGGCGCATTACCTCTTTCAACAAGTACAAACATCTCTTCAACAGGTCATGAAATACAGGTTCATCCTTGGACGAGTACTTTCGATCTGATATTCATGTAAGTAGCCAACCATTTCGCGGATGCCTTGTAGCACTGAAAGCAAGGATCTGACTGAGAAGAGCTGTAAGAATTTAAATGTACACCATATTTTAAGTATATTTAAATATACTTTATCTACAACTAGTGAAAGCAGGTTTTACTTTGCTTGACTCACGAAGTGGATATCCAGCTCCCTACAAATTCAACATCACGGGCGGTCATCAGTCTCATATTACAAAGTGTGACATGAATTTACATATTAGCTTCCACGTCTATTGGGATTGAGAAATCTCTGAATTCGAGCTGCTGCCCCCCCAGACATGCTACAGAGTTGTTAGACCGGAACGATAATAAAATCTGACAAAAAGTGCTGCCATCAATCACACCTTGCCCACCCCTGCTTCTCCTCCCTCGGATAACTCTTGATACCTCTCGAAGCTGCCCACCTTGCCCAGAGGATTGCAGCAATTCACTGCGTGCGAAAATGACATCTCGGCGAATTACCTCGCAGGAGAAGACTCCACTGGAGAGGGACGCGGGCAGCTCAGCCAAATCGGACATTGCACCAGCTGTGCCTGCGTGAGCATCTTCTTCAGATCCAGACGTTGTCGGAGGTCGCACTGATATTCGTCCACAGACTGGTTGTCTACAAGCTCTTGGGCTTTACGCTGGGAATGGTAGTAGTGCCGATCGGTACCTATTTCGCTACGGTCGACTTATTCTTCAGAGGTAGATCAAGATCACTACTAGCGGAACTAAACCTGATTAAAATGCTGTACAGGCAATGCCACTTACGCAGGAGGGTTGGCGGCTTTTATGGCCAATGTCGTGTTGATAGCCTACGTGATTGTTGCGATGAAGGAAGATCAAAGCGAGAAAATGGAGGCGGAGCAGAAAGCGAAAAAGGCTCAATGAACAGCTTACTTGCTTCTTCAAGGTCTACTCATTGTCCATGCTCCAATGTGACAACATCTCGATACCAGAGATTGCGACCTTCAACCCAAGCAGCTTTCAATATTAGCCATCTCGAAACGTAAAATGCATCGGCAGCAAGCTTTGCCAGCCACGTACAAAATGCCATGTGTGATCCGCTCATCATGCATTATTCATGCCATTGTCCCTCCAAGACACGCCACTCGTGAAGCTCAACATGAAGGCCATCTCGCGGCTCGCTAATCCGGAACGCCTGCGCCCAACTTTCGAGTGCAATCGAAGAACGCCGATTCCAAGTCGTCGGCCCTGTTTTAGACCGATCCAGTTCATGGAGATCTCCCCTTCCTGCTAAAACGACGCTTCAACCAACTCTGGCGCTTCGGCGGAGTCGGGCGAGAGCCAGCATCAGATCCAGTATCGAGCTTGATGGGCGCTGACGGAGGTGAAAGTGCCTCCTTTCGAAGCACAGCCGGTTTTTGAGTTTGATGATTGCTGCCACCTCCATTCATGTACTCGGTTCCCCCATACGGAGCTTGCGGACGTCCATTCGCACCTTTCCAGAAAGAATGTTCGCTGCTGTAGACTGGGGAAACAGGAGAGTATGGACCATTGGAGTAGCCAATAGCCTGGTTGTTGTCACTTGGGTATTCCTCTGGTTTTGTGGGAAAGCGGTCCACGGAACTGTTTTGAGAGCTAGGATCTGTAGAATTGCCTCTGGTATCGGTACCATAGCTGCCCTCGCCCGTGGTGAATGTGTCATAAGACGGTTGGTGGCCATGTGAAGGATAGATGTTCTCCGGACTTGAGGCCGACATCATGTGTGAAGATCCGTGTCGCATAGGGCGAGGTGGATAGCTGTGTCGTGGATCTTGGCCTTCGTAGTAGTCCTCGGCAACGCTCTCTGGTCTTGGCCCATAGCTACGCCCATTCTGATAGTAACCGCCCGGTTGTTGCGAACGACCATTTTTATTGCCGCCGTTGCCTGCAATTAGCAGTCAGATAATCCTTGGATATTTGCAAAGTGTTTCAAATGTAGCATACCTCCAAAATAGCTGCTTCGCCGGCTGGCTACGTTATATGTCGCCTGAGATACTGCGCAACATTTAGCATTGATCTTCCTCGATCTTGAGACAACGGCATACCCGGTCTGCTGGGAATAGATCTCCTGGAATTGTATGTGCCTTCAACTGCAGCTTCGAAAGAGCGAATAGTATCTAGAGGACGCTCCATGCGACTGCGGGTAGGATTCGATAGGTCCGGGTCAGCTGTGACAAAAGGTGGTGAGTCTCTTAATTTCACAGTAGGACAAGTTCTGACAAACCAATAACATTTCCTTGAGCATCCTTCCATGTAATTTTGCGAATATTGTCGAGGTTCGATTCTTCCAAAGCAACAGCAGCTACCAGAGGTCAGTGCAGCGCTGAAATGAGCTGGTGAGCAAGGAACTCACCAGGTTGAGCCTCATTCATGGCCATAGACGGGTCTGCTTTGGTATAGAGTCTCTTCTTGTCCTTGTGGGATTCTGTCAATTCCAGTTTCGGGCTAGAACCACTGCTTCGTCTGGATCTCTTGGATTCAAAGCTCAGCACAGACTTTGGGCGTGGCCGTGTCTCTGTCATGTTGCTGTCGGTCATCCTGTGTGCTCTGCGCAAATTGTGGGGTGGAACGAGGCAGATAGATGGGTTTTCACAGCAGTGAGATATGCCTTGGAGACCACTATGAGAATGAAAGAAGGAGTATCTGAAGTTTGGAGTCAGATTGTGACTGTGAACCTGCAGCAATCAATGGAGCTTGGACTGTAATCTTTATGCCCCCGGATTGATCAATGGCGGAAAGGTGTTTCATTAAAGGTGTGAGAAGAATAGATATAACGAACGGCAGGCCGGACAGATGAAAATTCGATCTGCAGGACCCAGAGATACGGTAGAAAAATAAGACACGCAAGATGCATGAGGTTTGGGAACAAAGGACGAATGGGAAGCCAAACGAGAACCTTTCCATGCCGAGACCCCAACACATTAAAGCGTTCGCTAGCTCCTGCAGGGCATATTTCGACTGGAGATGGCATTTTTTGAACCCGTAAACCCTGCCGCCCGCGCCATAGTAAACGAAGCCAGACAGCGGGAGACAAGGCTTACAGAATTAGCACAGAACAGTGCACCCACATCAGCTTGCAGTACGTAGTAGATCTGCGGAGTACACAAGCTAGGGTCCAGTGATTTGGGCGGGTTGGCCCACCCAGCACCTTAGAGTACGTGGCCCTTGTGCTTCGACTATTTACCCCCAGATCCACTTTGACCTTATCGGCCAAGTAAGCATGTCATCACTATTTGAAACATTTTACGTTTATGGTTACCTTACTCAGCACATTAAAGAGCATGTTAGCTGACTTGTCAAGTGATTGTGTTTCTTATACTTCAACATTTCTTGGTTCACAGTTGCCATTAAGCCCTGGCCAGCATTGTCAAGCGAAAACTTGAAACGTAAGCAAGAAATTATCTTGGTCCGCTTCAGGGTCTTCGCCCAGATGATGAGAGCAGGGATAGCTTTAGTCCTATTTTAAACCCTGTTCTTGCTAACATAGGACTAGCGCCGTTCTCAAACCGTGTACTATGTAGCAAAAATGTCCACAGGGTCGCGATTGGAGATCCTGATCGTTTTCAGCCCGTGTACTACGTAGCAAGAATGTCCAGAGGGTCATGATTGGAGATCCTGATCGTTTTCAGCGTATCATTCTATGTTTCAAAGTACCTACCCAGACATCAATGAAGCTATGCAATATGTGAAGTGTCCGTTGGTCTGGCCTGAATACGCTGAATTATGTATGTTCATGTATGAGGTCAAATCAAATTGATGGCCCCAGATCTGATTTGCTTTGCCACACAGACACAAACAAGTCATCCATTCCTTGATGAGGTCATTACAGCTTGTGTGGCTACGAGACGGCCTACACACAGTCTGCTCGAAGCCAGGATGTGGAAACTGCCACACATGGACATTACTGAACTCATAACCTGTTGAGTCTAATGAAATTTGAAGGGTGAGAAATAAGTCGGTTCCTAAGCATGGAGATCTCATTACTAGGGGCCTCCTGACTCTTTGATATCTATCAGAAGCACGATGAGAAGCATCTCAGATACTTGTCTGTTTGCCTCTTCAGCGTTCCCCCCGGACTTCTCTTTACTTGAAGTGTTGAGAGGTTTTCACATCCGCAACAAGGATAATGCTCTCTTTGACATATTCTGTCCTTAATTGGATCACCACCACTCTTTCAGCAACACTGACATACCTTGCTGTCATTTAAGATAGGAAGTACTATGTTCAAGTTTGGACATTTGGTGACATGCCATGGCATAATGCTATCAAGCATCTGGCTACTATATTTGGATGTTTTTCAGATACTCCAGTGGCGGCATTGGGCCTTTATTTCATATGAACCATCTCTTCGAATGATAAGCTGCTCACTGGAGTTATAGTCATTGGCATTAACGGCTTCAGTCTCTCCCTCATTCAGACATCTAGGCCAATCATCTAAATCAAGTCACTACTTTCTGTTCTAGCACTACCACCATTCTCCTCTATTATGACCTTGTCAGTTACTGCAGCTCTCCTTGTTCATACTCAGGAATATCCCCAATGAAATCAATCATACACGGGGGGGCACCAGTGTATACTGGGAATCATTCCAAGAATTGCTGAAGGCTATACGGCTCACCCAGTAATGAATAACTAATTCTCTAACCTAAGATAATTGCATAAGACCGTGGCAGGGCATTGGAATCTGTGATCTGCACAGCTTGGATGTCAGAAATGGCTTGTCAAGGGCTTGTCAAGGTAGGGTGGCCTCTCCAATCCAGTACTCGCAGCCTGAAGCGTCATAAAATCTATCTTCTCTGCTTGCAGTGGAAATGTTTGAAGAAACTCTCGAGATTCTCACAAAAAATCTGCAGAGCCACCTCAAGATGCGTCTAAGCTGGCATGAAATGATGTACGACCAAATTATGTGGCTTCCATTGAAAACAGCAAGTCATTGTAGGTTGTGCCACTGCACTCTTAGAGGCGGCAGACTGCATATGATCTCATGAAGTGTAAACACGGCAGGAAAGGCTACTTATGTCAATTGCATGCATGTGTACATCTGCAGAAGCTTAGGTTCATAGTATCAGTACTAAGGCTACGTGATTGGTAAGGGGCAAGACGCATCGACAATACCAACAACACAACCTGGCTTCTCAACAAAGTCCTGCCTCATCCTTTTCGTCATCATTCCCGGTCTTTGTCAGCTGTGGTTATTGCTTCAGGTATGTATCTTTCAAAATAATTTCATCAGAAGAGATTTGCTCTCCCCAAAAAAGTGCGTTTGGTGGTCTTGACGATCGTGCAAGGCCTGGGACCTTCAAAGGGAAGAGCCACATCTATAGCCTGGATAAGACTAGCCATGATCTCCTGCAAAAGGAAAGCTGATAAGCAACCCATTTTAAATTGAGATGACTGGATCTGGGCAAAAGGGTGTTTCGAGAAAGCGGTTTAGGCAGGAAAGGCTATGGGTGTGCACAATGAAAAGGAGAGGTATGCTGGCAGATGATGGTGACGAGAAGAGCATGTACGGAGCTCCTGGTATGTCCTTGACCACGAAATGTGGTGTGAAATTGGGATCTGCACAAATAGGCAAAAGCAGATTGATCGCTGTAAAATGAGCAGCAGAGGCGCGCCTCGACCATCAGTGGTGCCATGAGGCCTAAGCCATTTTCAGTCACCCAAGAGCTGAAGCGCTGCCATCGCCTATGCAGCACTACCCAGCACCTCCTTCGCGCTGAGATCCTCCCAAATGTCTGATCACTACCAGCTTCTCCTAGATCGAGCATGGATACAACATCACCCTCACACTAGCTCCAAAACTCTTCGGTGGCAGATTGTGTCTGAATTTTGCTCTCACAACCCCTGAGTTTCCATGTGGTCTTGTCACTTTGCCCCAGATGACTCTGATCTTCGAGCCCTGTCTCTCTTTCGATGCGCGGTAGATGAAGGCCACTTTCTTGCCAAGATAGAAGCTGGGGCGTGTAGTATGTTAGCATTTCCATTTCGTCGATCGTGGTTAGGAACGATGGATTGATCTTTGACGATTCGTGGAGCATGCGGGAAGAGCTTACGAAGCAGCTTTTGGATCATCGACGCCCTCGATCTTCAAAAGTGAGCAGCTGGGGTTTGTGTTGCGTTTTCCTCGTTGGTAGGATCTTGTGGAGTGAGTAGTTGTAAAGGTTGTAACAGATAACATGGAACTAACAGGTGCTTTCCCCTACAATGATTGTTCCATCAGCATATTCCCTCAAAATCAATATTATTCGCTCGCAAATCTTATGAGGGTGTCCTATAGTTTTCCGCAGTAGATGAGACTTACTTGACGTATACTGATGAAAACAAAGCTGTTAGCAGTGACCAGAACTGATGGATGCGCGCTCTATAGACGTAGGCAAACTTACATCGGTGACCTTGTTCGACGACCATCTTGACTGTTGTGTTCGCGGAAGGAGTAGGAGAGCTGGAGAGTGTCCTACTTCGGGATTCTGACTGAGATCGTGCCGAGTTTGTAATGCTACTAAATGGTCGTCTAACATCCAACTTGCAACCATAAATTTCGCAGGCAGGAGGGATCAAATGCGGTTAGTGGTTTAGGGCTTTGTTCATGATGCCAAGATTTCGCCTTTACCCTGAACTTGAAGGCCGATCATTGTGCCACTGGTCTTTGCATCACCTATTTTACCGTGGTGCTCGCAGTCCGCCAAGCTGCGAAAATTGTTGCTCGTTACTATCAGGATGCCGCCAACAGAAAGGTCGAACTACAGACTCTAGAGTTGTAAAATCTAGCAAAGATTCATTCACCGCGCCTTGGATGTCGAGAAATTATGGCCGGTTGGTTGCATGTCCGACTCCTCGATTATTCAGTTTTCTGATCATCATTCTCAGTCATTGGGATACCTCTCAATGAAGAGGGACTACGGTTTGAAGCTGTGGTCAAATTTGGCGCGATCTACTCGCAGCTCGAATTAGGAGTTAGAATATCTTAGTGTCAAACACATCGAAAACAACTTGCGACTACTGCTTCACATCACTACTCATTCTGGCAAAGGCTTAACTATTCTTACCCCGTGGTAGAGGCTTAAGTACATTAGACGGTACCGGAAATCCAACTGGCATGACGCTATAAGTATCAGTATTTTTCCTTATTATATGGGTATGGCTCCATCCCTGTGTGAAAAGCGCAATAATGCTTTATGGTAGTCTGTTAACCTACAGGACACATGAATACCAGTCCAGCCAATGCTTGTTATTCAATTCTACACGATGTCTGGTGGTCAAATCACGTGAAGAGGTCTCTAAAAGTGGTCAATTGTTCCAAGCTGGATTCAGAGAGATAATGGTCGAGATCCAGCCGGATCAGCTTATGGAAGGCGGTCTACCTCCTGCTAGAGCAGGAGCAGGAGGCGATGGCCTCCTCAGACTCACAGGAGGATCAAAATCCAGAGGAGAATTGTCGTTCAGAGGAGGGGACGCTCCGTCCAGAAGAACAGGGCGACCCAGAGAAAAAGCACCATCTGGAAGAAAAGCACCATCCGTGGGAAAGGCCGCATATCGGGGAGGTCAATTCGGTCGTGCTGGAAGAAGCCATATGGATTATGGTGGGGTTGACCCATCGAACCCTGCCGTAGGTCGTCAACTGGACCCTGCAGTCAGTCGCCGGCAAGTTACTGTTAGAGGTAGTCAACCGAGTGCAGCTAGGAGCATTCGATCAGTTCCTTCGACCAGAAGCATATCATTGCTCGAGAGAGACCCAGGTGAAGCAGTGCTGTCCCCGCCAGCGGCTGATGGAATGCCACTTCGAAGACCTCGATCTACAACAACTCAACCTGCAAGGAGTCGATGTCAGAAATGTGGACCTAGGTTGGGGTCACTACTATGTCTAGGGCGGCGATTTACTTCTCCCACTCCCAGCCCAACGCGTTCATGTCCCTCTCCTGCTCTCGACCCTAGACGTCCATCTAACAGTATACCCAGTCAATCACTTAGGAATGCAACCATGGCTAACCCTCCGAAGGGACCTTCCGATATTTCTCTAATAACTCCTCCTCGGTTGGAGCGACCTGGAAGCAGCTTATTTAGAGACCAAACTGCGCCTGGGGCAGGATGTCAACGAGACAAATCTCGCGCGGTCCAACCTTCTCAAAAATCCTATGAAGTACGTTCTACACCTCCCTATGCTAGTCTGGATGATTCGATTGGTGATCAACAGATCGTTAGAGCGCAATCTGCCCGCAGCCTGCAAGTGGTGCCACTATATCAGGGCGCAACTGCACCAGGATGTGCCGCTCGAGCAGGAACAGCCCAAGCAGGGAAAGCTCAAGTGGGTACAATTCAAGCAGACCCATCTCGGGGTACAGCGGCGCCTGAAAGACAAATTAGCTCGGCCATGGCAAAAAAACAAAAATCCACCTCTCGGGCTGGGTTCCAAGCAGCAGCTGCACCGCAGTCGGGAGGTGCTGGACGTGCAATCGAGGTTACACCTCCCGCAGGTGAAATTCCAGCTAGCCGTGCAACAAGACCTGCAGAAAGAGTGCAAACCCGACCCGTACCATATTTGCCTCATTTTCCGGAAGCACCTCAGGTTGGTGAGACTACGGAACCCTACAGAAGTCTGACTATAAGAACGTCGATAAAAGGATCCTCCTCATCCAAGAAGAAGAAGAGTAAGAAATCCACTACGGCCCAGCCTCAAGCAGCGTCTATTGAATCGGTTAAGTCTCAATCATCCCTGAGAAGACAGCGACCTTCTACAGTTCGATCCGATGCTGCCTCCGTTCCATTAACTAGATCTCAACCGTCCCTGAAAAGAGAGCAGCCTTCTGTAGCTCAATCCGAAACTGCCCGCATTACATCACTTAGGACACAGTCTTCCCTGAGAAGAGAGCAACCTTCTGCAGCTCAACCCGAAGCTGTCTCCATTATATTAGCTAGGTCTCTGTCGTCCTTGAGAAGGGAGCGACCTTCTGCAGCTCAGTCTGAAGCTGCGTCCTTTGTATCACCTCGGCCCTCGTCGTCTACTTCGTCCATTGCAGCGGCTGAACCCTTATCGTTCAACCGAAGTAAAGGAACCTCTGTAGTCCAGTCTCCAAGTGCGTCCACTGGGTGTGCTGGGTGCCCGACATCATCTGGCACTGCAGGCCAATGGAGAGGTGCAGATGAGTTACGCCAAGATAGATTCCAAGATGCTGTACAAGCCGCTAAAACCTGGGCCACCTCCGACAGGGCTCCAGCTAACAGGACTCGAGGCTCAAGGACAAGTGGAGATGGAAGCTGGAGGGATAGTGACAGATTCAGTCAACAATCAAGCCCAAGTACAACCTTGCGTCGATCTTCAATCTCAGGTCGAGTTACACCACCTAAGATGATATCAGTGACAGAGCGGATACGACGTCAAGAAGAGATCATACGTGCACAACAGGCTAGCGGGTTTAGGGCGACTATTGGGTCGCCAAACTCACCCGCAACAAGACCGGTCCAACCATCGTCAGGGATTTCGCCCGATGTCGGCGCCAGTTCGCTGACTCAGCTCGATCCATAACTCGGTCTCCAGCCAGTTGTCTCGAGTTATAAACCGCGCCGTCAGTGGTTATGCCGACCAGCCTCCTGAGTTACCATGGCGGGCGGATATGCCCTTCTTGCTGGCGGACAGAGATTGCTGATCACCTACCCAATTCTCCACGCTCCCGTGACTCTTCCCATATCCAACATTTCGATGTCTAAGCTAATCTTGACGCTCGTAGTTCTCCATGTGAAAGTAGTTTGCCAAAACCTACTTGTAAGCCCAGCAGTTCAGCCTCAGACTGGAACAAGCGAATGTTCAGACATGCCTATCTTTGAATGCAGGGTCGCCACCTAGAACCGAAAGCACAAGGGGTAAACCAGCAGAATTGGTGTTTGCTCGGATCTAGCAACTTTTCTCTATTTGAAATTCCTAGATTCCCAGGCTTGCTACGATATGTCCTACTACTACTAGTAGTATATAGAGGTCGCGGCAAGATATTTTTGAGCATAGGTGATACAATGATACAAGGAAACTCTGCTTACTAACGTGTCATTGAACGTCAAAGTTCTTACCGGAATCTTTCAGGATTGCACCCCCTCGTCAGAACATTCAGCCTAAACGTCACCTATTTAAAGGGCTAGAGTGCTAGAGAGCTATCGCGGAAGGGCAGGCTCATCTGTCATCATCGAGCTCCTTCATGCGAAGTAAATGCACGTTTGCCTACCACAATCCTGACAAACCGGTTATGGACAGGACCCTGGGACCGGGTGGAATCCCACGTTCTCGCCTTGTGAAAACGCAGTGATGTCACAATGGAAGCCGAGCTGATATACGGACTCTGAGAAGAAGTTGATGTATTGCGATCATGTGGTGACTTCCCTGTTTTCCCCCATGGATGTAAGAGGAGTACCTTTGGCAATGACTGTCGCTCTTCTTTATGAGAAACTCGAAACGCACTGATGAGTGCAATAAGGATACTATGGAGGCCATTGGAGCCGCCAGTGACGGAGCGAAAACCCGGTCCACCATGGATAGGAATGGTCTCTGTCCACATGAGATGCCGTCCTCGTACAAGCTGGAATGAGAGACGGAGGAGATAACAAGCTGGCCTCGTTGTTCTTTTGAGTATCACATCCGGTCAAGAATAAAGTCATTAGGAACTAGTAATTGATTTGGTCTTTTCACCTCTCTTATGCCACATATCTTGCACTGCAGTATTTCTCCCCGATCTTGGGCAGGCTTCGTTTTGGTATGGGTCTACTCATTGCTCTGAGTTTGGGTCTTGCGTCTTCGCTGCACTGACGTTCTTCCGTTCCCGTATAGTAAGTATCGTCAACTGCAACGATCCTCCGAGATAGTCGTCCTCCTGTGATGTGAGCCAGGCCGGATGGAAATGCGGATGGGATCTAATCCTTACTTACTGTTAACTCGTGCGAAGGAAGGGGCTCGGAATCAATATTTTGTAGTGCTGGTATTTCACATCTGTGGTGGTAAGGATTGGTGCACGTCCGCCAAGTCATGTAGAAATCTTCCTCCGCCAACTCCCGTACTGGTAGGCCATGTGACCTACCATGTTCTCCGTGCACTACTAGGTGGCTGCGGGAGCGCCCGCACTGCAAAGCGCAATTTACATATTATCTGGCTGCTATTACAATAATGCCACCACTCATCACGACCACAGACACGAACAAGTGTATCGATACTAGTACTGTATCAAAGGAGGTGTGTGTTGGTTCCTTGCGAGAGTCAACCATCGAATGTTGAGATAGCATTCACTATTCAGCTATATTGACCATCTTAACTTGCGCAATTACAGGGCACTCTTTGCTAAACAGGTGGGTATGGGTATCAGCCACCAAAGCATTGTGCTGTAAGCAAACAAAGCAACCGACCACATAGCATCTTGTCCATCCTGCAGACGGTATGTCATCCCTTTATGCCAAAAGCAAGAATACTTGGCATTTCTTTGTTCTTTATGTTTTTTATGCCTTTGTTTAAATGGACCTTTATGACCAGAGCATATATTTCCTCATGGAGCACAATCTCCTCAGGCTTTGATGATCGGTGAACTAGAGAGCTGGCAGGATGAATAGCAGTGAATTCGCGTCCATCAGATTCGGGGTTGTTCCCTCCTTGGAAATCGAACCATGCAGTATCTGCCTAGATGGATACCCACCCCAGGGCATTGGTGCCACCCACGCAGTCTGCCAACACACCTTCCACATCCGCTGTCTCGAAGCCTGGGCCCGCACACAGTTCAACAAGCGCCAACCAACCACCTGTCCCATGTGCCGAGGTGAGCTCGATACTCCACACTCCCACGCACGCTTCAACTCTCAACTCACAGATTACGAACTCGAGCAGGGTCTAGCGCGAATTGAGTATCAGAGACGGCTGTGGAGCCGGCCTCGACCACACACTCTTCGTGAGGATGCTGTGTCGTCTGCCCGTCACGAATCGTCAGATGGCGCCGCTGCTTCCAGCAGCAGTGACGGTAGCGGTGATCCACGCGGCTATGGTGCAATCGACAGCATGGAGTTCTCAGATTCGAGGGTCAGAGATGCTCTTCATGGAAGAAGCCCAGACGGTGATGATCAATTGTCAACGACCAGCAGTGATCTTGCCATGGGCATTTCATTCTGGGCGTGTGGGGTTGGCGCTTTGTGGGGATGGTTCACGGCAGACATACGCTAGTTGGTTTATGGTCCGCTGAGGCCGCGATCCTTTTGGTCCAACGGCTCCAGTACGGTGAATGATCGGAAGGGATACTTCAGGTAAGTGTTCCCGTTGCCTTGGGCTGCTGACTGCACAGGTGCACAGACGGGTTGCCCAGTAGCCGCTCAGAGATTAGGTGGAGGAGTTTGTGTTAGGAAATCTTCAAGCTAGGGCTGCAGGGGTAGCGCGAATATCCAGGTAAGTTTGGCCCCTTCCCAGTTGCTGACTGCATAGGCATGTAGGGACTTTTGTCTTGTTTCTAGTATAGCGGTGTCTCATAGGGGAAGACCACCCCATGTTACGCACATAGCAAGTATAACCTGTGAAAAAAATCATTCTATCCCTTCGGTTTCTGCTTGAGTCCATAACGCATACAGTGTCTCTCATGGGAAGTAGTCTGTGTATATGGTAAGTAGTACTCTTTAAGCTCAAGTTGTGATTGATCTTAAAAACCACCCTCTTAGATTTGGTCCGGTAGACCACCTGGGCATGACAATGCGCGTCCCGACTCGACATACCTCATCTGGGAGTCCTAAAAGAACACATCGATTCAGCATCGACAATTCTCCCCGTGAAAAGTCCAGCGTAAGCATGTGTTCGCACCATTGCAGGATTTTAAATCCTTAATTAATCTGTCTTGCCTTGAGAAGGGTAACCGTGTAAGGTTTATTTGGTGAACTGGTAATCCCAGGACTACAGACAGGTTCAATCTTGCCACAGAATAGCTGACTTTTATAGTCAAGGGTTGTAGCTCAAACAACACCGTTACTCCCTAATCACAAGTCTATGTCCTTTCTTTCTTCCCATACATTATCTCTCTTTACGTTCTTGGATGTTCCACGGCCTTGGTAAAGGCATTTTCCTCGGAGGTCGGGGCCTACCCTGTGTGGGGACATCCCGCCCAGTGGTGGGAGGGGCGGATCGCGACTTCGGTTCTGCAGCACCCGAAGACGCAGCCGCGGCGATCATTTTCTTCAGCTCCGCAGCATGCGCCTGGTGAGTCATAGGGCAATTGTAGTTGTCCAGGCATTTCGCGATCTTCCTCTGTGGGGTTCCGAAGGTCTTGGTCACGGGGCACTGGGGCGCCTTCCTACGGAAACATTTCAAGGCCATGTCTTCGTATTTCTGGATAAGTCGGTGGTTCGTGGGGTCGGACCAGTCGCGGCCGGCGTATTCGCCGAGGTTGAAGGGAAGGACGGTGGCAGATTCGAGGGGGACGGTGTGAGACCGCTCCCAGTCGATGACGCCGACGATCTCGCATCTGGAGTTGAAGAGCATGTTCTGCCAGTGCATGTCGGCGTGCTTGAGGGGGAATGGGCCTCGCAAGAGTTCCGCGCATGCTGCGTGCGGAGCGGCTTGCGTCTGGAGTAGAGGCGTTACTAGCTCGTCTGCTGGCATTTTCTTCCTTCCCTCATCGTCCTGAACGAGTTTCGTACGGGCCGCGTAGTAGTCTCTGGATGTGGTAAAAGGTCCATAGACTCGGTACTTGAAATCGATGATTGGACCAATTACTACGCCGTCAGGCTTAGTTTTGTCGAATTGTAGCATACCTATCTTGTCGAAGGTAAGACCCGCGAGTTGGGTGGTGATGTTGAGCAATTCATCATGGACCTTCCGAATGTCTTTATCTGTCATGACCTTTCTTTCGGAGAAGGGGTATGGATATGGCAGGCCGTCGATATATTCCATAAAAACATACGGAGTGCCGAGGACATTGTTCTTGTCCAGGTCAAAAGCATAGACTTCAGGGACTGGTATTCGAGTTCTGGATCTGACGTACTTCATGGTTGCAACCTCGCTCTCCAGTAGTGGGATTGTGACGTCCTCATCCGCCAATAAGTTCCGGACTCTCGCCGCCCACACCGTCTTATCTGGCATGATCAAGCGGAATAGAACGTTGCATTTTCCAATGCTGATGTCTTCCTCCGCCCTCTTAATAGAGACCTTCGCTTGTGGTGCGCCTCCTTTTCTGCCTTGACGCTTGGTCCAGGCTTCTAACGCAAGATTGCATAGCTTCACCGCCTTAGCAGTTGGGTTTGCTGTGGCAGTGGGAAAAAAGTTTTTGACGAACTCACGGCCAGGATCTCCAGGGTCGTTCTGGAATGCCCAGGGTATCAGCCAGGTAGTAAAGCTCGCGCTATTGTTAGCACCGTTGCAGGTAGTTTTCTTCTTGGGACCAGTCATTGTGTTAAGGAGGCTCACCAAGTCGAAAGGAGATATACAATTGCTGTTGTGAAATGACAAAAGAGACTTTGATGTTTCAATACTGTGGAGTTGAAAGGCAGAAATCTTGCCTAGCTATATACACATATTCAGACTCGCCATGACCATAAAGTGACGAGGTGCAAGACAAGACGTCATGATGGCCAAGCAGTTACGAAACGACCTCGCGTGGGAGCGAGTTTGACTTGTGCAGCATGACAGGCTTGGCCACGTAGGAGACGAATCAAAGTACAGATACCTGTGTCAACTCAAATTCAATGTAAGTATAGAATGACGTGGTATTAGAGAAGAGTACCCCCCGACTTCACCACGTGGAAGCGTGTTTTAAGTCTGTGTAACATTCCATGGACTTGCAACGTAGTATGGAGGGAGGTTGTCCTGGCACAACTGGGCCAGTGCAGTTTGGCAGTGACGTAGGCCAGTCAGTTTGAAGATGAGCTGGTTTCAGGTCCCCTATACTTTTGCTTTTGGTAGTAGTTTGGAGGAAAAGTGTTAGAAGTTGCGGTTCGTTGACATCTTCAGCCATATGAAACCGGCACTGGGTAAAGGATGATACCGATTTCTTCACTACGTAGTATAGGTTCCGGGATTTAGCCGAACCTAACCGTTGAGTTACCGGCAACTCAACGTGGAGCTATCAATCAATTCAACAAAACAATCATTCTCAGTACCGTGCAATTCTACGATATGTTGTGAATGGCTATCAAGTGGTAGTTACAGTGATCCTGGTGGTGATTTTGTACGTCTGAATAGAAGTGATTGTAGCTGTCATAGTGGTTAACGGAGGGTCCCGTCAGACAAGACAACCAACAGGAATGCTTTAGATTTTCACTGCCTACATCCAAGGCCCACGTTGATCAACAAATGGGTGCCCTATATTATGGTCTCTGCTTCACCATAACACTCCACAACATTACTGCGCCCCTGGTACTTATTCAACTTAAAAATATGTGGTTTGGACTTTTGAATCTGTGGCATCCTGATGATGACCATCTATTCTTGTAACTTGGCGAACTGCATTTATTACTAGACATAGATGAAGCCACGACCGAAAAACCCAGCAACAACTTCTTGATCCGTGCCTTAGTATCCATCAAGAATTGTCTGAATTTCCTCAATCACGTTTTGAAAGGATTGCATAGTCCTTCCAACCGGTGAACATATTAATAGTCTTGCTGCTATTGTGTTGATCCACTCCCTAGAAGGTGATAGTTTTGTAAACCTTAAACTAGTTAGAAATGACGACTAGTTGAATGATCTGGGCAAGTTCAGATCAGTTGACTGAATGCATCACGTGGACTGTAGCTTTTCAACCGCGGTTCAAGTGACGAATGTGGTAGCTGGGTCGCATCCTGGGCTAAAACGCAGGGAATGATAACACTTAAATAATGTTAATCCGGGGATCTACACCTGTTGATTTATTACATCCACAATCTTCATTCACCTTAGCACTTCCTCCATCCCAATGTCCTTCCTTGGTGGAGCAGAGTGCTCAACTGCAGGCAACCCTCTCACGCAGTTCACAAAGCACGTTCAACATGACAACACACTTCAGCGAGATGGGCTGGTGGGTAGAAGTCCAGCGGCTTTGGAGGAAGGCCTGCGATCCAGGCCTGCCACTAATGGTTCAGATCAGGTATGCTCTTCTGTGATTGCGGTACATGGTCAACTAATATAGTCAGATGAATGATTTCCTATTATCGCCAGCTGCTCCACCACCTTTTTCCATGGAACGAATGCGAATGGAACTGCCGCCTATGCTTTCTCCTACGCAACGAACGCCCTCGCCTAGTTGGGCAGCAGAATTTGACCCAGGGGAACAGGCTAGAATGGAAAGAGCATTTCCAGCACAGCAACCAATGGGCGGCCTGAAAGCAAACGGATTTAGCAGCGCAGACTTCGCGCGCTTTCAACAGCACAGTCGGCCGGATTTGCAGAGGACAGCAAGCCCAGTGGCTCGCAGCTCCTCAGCTATGAACGGATATCAACGACCAATGGGTATGGGTTACATGGAGGGAATGGGCATGGGCATGGGTATGGGTATGCCCACATACAATGCTGTGAATATGCAGCCGCAAAGAGCATCTACAGTAGACACAAAGGGCAAATCTCGAATGGTCGAGCTGGATGACTCAAGTTGGGAAGCGCAATTCGCAGAAATGGAAAACTTGCACCAAGATCAGGACGCTCTGTCAGATGAAGCCATTCGAGCGATGGAGCCCGAGCTTAACGAATTCGACAGGTCAGTGCAGCCCGAGACAGATCACTATGGTGATTTTGAAAGTATATGGCAAGGGATACAGGCTGAACGTGAATCCAGACAAATGGCTGCCGACGAGGCCGAGTTTGGCAATGCTTTCTCAAACGAGGACTTTGCTGCGTGGGACAACTTTGACTCAAGCCTTGGACTTAATACGCATTCAAATCCATTAGAGCAAGATCCGCACCTCGGAGATTATATGTTTGAATCACAAAACCCATTTCTCGAAAATGCAAACGCCTCAGTAAGTGCTTTCGACCAGGGTGTTCAAATATTAAACGAGCACGGCAATCTCTCCCTTGCAGCTCTCGCGTTTGAAGCTGCCGTTCAGCAAAACCCAGACCACATTGAAGCCTGGACACTCCTCGGCTCCGCCCAAGCCCAAAATGAAAAGGAATCCCCCGCCATTCGCGCTCTAGAACGCGCCCTACTCCTCGATCCCAACAACCTCGACGCGCTCATGGGCCTGGCCGTTTCCTACACAAATGAAGGCTACGACTCAACGGCCTACCGCACCCTCGAACGTTGGCTTAGCGTCAAATACCCACAAGTTCACCCCCCAGACCAAGTATCCGAAGCCACCGAACTCGGCTTCACCGACCGCGCCCTCCTCCACGAACGAGTCACCAAGCTCTTCATCCGCGCTGCCCAACTCTCCCCTTCAGGAGAACACATGGACCCAGACGTCCAAGTCGGGTTGGGAGTCCTCTTATACGGCGACGATGACTTCGAAAAGGCAGTCGACTGCTTCAATGCCGCATTAGCATCCACAGAAACCGGCGTCGTCAACCGAGAAGGACAGGTCCATCTGTTATGGAATAGGCTAGGCGCCACCCTTGCAAACTCAGGTCGAAGCGAAGACGCAATCGCCGCCTACGAGAAAGCACTAACCATAAACCCGAATTTCGTCCGTGCCCGCTACAACCTCGGCGTCTCATGCATCAATATCGGCTGCTACCCCGAAGCGGCGCAGCATCTCCTTGGTGCGCTCTCCATGCACAGGGTGGTGGAGGAACAAGGGCTTGATCAAGCGAAGGAGATTGTTGGCGATGTCCGCCGACCGGGAGGGCCGGCCGGGAACGGAGGCACCGGCCATGGTTCCTCGATCGACCACGAGACCCTAGAGCGGATAATCCAGCAGAATGAGAGCGCGAATCTCTATGATACGTTGAGGAGGGCTTTCACGGGCATGAACAGGAGAGATCTGAGTGAGAGGGTGGGCTCAGGAATGAGTTTAGACGGGTTCAGAGAGGAGTTTGATTTCTAGATGTTGGGCGTTTTATCGGCTTGGAAACAGGGATGGGATGGGATTGCATTGTTGGTTGCAGGAAAACGTGCTGGGTTCAATGCGGATGGATATCTCTCCAAAAGGCCCAGATCTTGCCATTTACTACTAGCCACGGCTACGTATGTATCTTCGTCATCGGCCCATAACCATACAGAGCGAGCCGCGTCTGAAAAAGTCGCACATCAGATCAGCATTGATGATGCTACAATCAAGCACGAACATAACCATCATCATAAATCGGGTTGAAGGAATGGAGACTTTTCTGTCTTGGTTTCTTTCTTCTTCCACGCAATGCTAAACCAGGCCCTTATCTATTACATGACTACGAGTGCTTGAAACTGGCAAGCCAGAAGAACCAACCACCACCATGCACGCCATCTGCTGTACAAAGGGAAAAGAGAGAAAGAGAAATTTGATGTTCAGACATGTGAAGAAAAGCGTCACCACGTCGATGGTAAGTAAGTACAACCCATGGGCGCAACCACAATTCTTCAGTGGGGTTGGTAGCAACCTTTTCATCTTCCCTTTCCATCAAGATACGCTGATGTGTTTGGCGAATGCTGAACGGACAAATTGCACTCTTCTTCCGCTCCAAGAGCATCGACTCAACAAGCCCAGGCCCGTCAGATCCCACGTCAATCTTTCTTTACACTTCTTCAGTTGTCTTGCTGCTCACCACGTTCTTCATTCCTACGGCCTCTCTCCCGATCCGCCCCAAGCGTATTCCTTGGCGAGTTGCTTGGACCATACGAGTAGTCCAGCCTCAACTTCCTGCCGTATGTCTCCTTCGTCTCAAGCACCTTCATCGCCTCCATTGCGCTCTTGACATCGATGAAGTCGGCGTGGGCGAAACCTCTTGGCTGACCAGTACGTCTATCAATGGCAACGCGTACATCAATGACGTTCTTAATGCCTCTGAAGAGCGCGTTAAGGTCGCGGTCGGTCATTTCGAAGGACATATTGCCGATAAAGAGGGTTTTGGAAGGTGGGTTGAGAGGCTTTTGTGGTCGTTCTGCGCGATTAAAGCCGGTGCGCTCGCCGTCCAGCTGGCGGGACGTATATGCGGCGTATTGGACGGCGAGGCGGCGCCCTTCGAAGAGTTGCTGATTCAGGGTCTCGATAGCTTTGGTGGCGGAGGCGATGGTTTCGAAGTCGACGTATCCAAATCTGCAGATTAATATTGATTAGCACATGTTGCTACCATGGCAGATGCGCGAGCACGCACCCTTTGCTAAGACCTCTTGAATCACGGATCAGACGGCATTTTGTGATTGTGCCAAATCGAGTCAACTCCTTTATAAGATCGTTCTCGGTGACATCAAAGAACAAATTTCCAATGTAGATGGTTGACTTTGGCTCGACAAGCGCGCCGCCTGACCGACCCCCAGCAGAATCGGATCTACCGCTGGTAGAACCTGCGCTACCACTTCCCATGCCAGCGGCATTGCGCACAGTCTCTACTACGTTTGCTGTTGTGTTGGAAACCGCCTCTTTGATCGACTCTGCAGCAGCGTTGATTTTCGAGGTTGATTCATCACCAGGGATTGAGGCAGACGGAGCGGTATCAGTTCGGATACCCTCACCTGATTGATGAGCAGGCTCTACGTCAGACGATGCAGCGGCTTCATTAACAGCAGCCTCTGACCCAGATTGTTCTGCGGCGTTTTCGGAATGAATAGCGTCCTCAACTTGCTCCTCCGGCGTGGGTTCTTCCGGGACAATAGCTGGCTCTTCCTCATCTTGCTCTTTGGCTTCGGCTTCACTGGACGCCCATCTTCGCTGAAAGGCAATTGATGCTGGCTTACTAGAGTATCTAAATACTGAATAGGTGGTTGTAGCAAAGGAGCGAGGCTTGGAGAGGAATGACTTGGGTTGGGATGTGAGGAGACGGAAAGCGGTGCGTCGTAATTGAAACCTTGGGAATGGTCAGCTAAAGTATGTCTCGTTACAGCTGGGTGCACTCACATTGTGCTAGTGATCGCGCTGTGAATGGTTCAGGTCGAGATGTGGGAAGACTTTGAGGAAAATGTTCGTTTACCTGGAGTAGATTGCAACTTTGCTGGCCGCAAATTTTAGTTAGTAGGGAGATTGTAAGCTAAATTAGCTTACATGGAAAAATATTGCTTGGCGATCAATTTCTGGCGATGACACACATGATAGGAGGGTTTGACGCATATCATAGAAGCGAGACCAAACTCTTCTAACAGCCAAAGACCAAAGCGACCAAAGCGACCAAAGCGACCAAAGCGACCAAAGCGACCAAAGCGACGCCCAAGTATATTACACAGAACAGCGCATTCCATGAAATCTCGCCTCTCGTAAACCCTGGGCACGGCACATCAAGGGCCCAGGATAACAGGCCGACGCTCTCACGGTTGAAGTGCAGAATCGACTGTGTGATCCACTTCTGTCAACTTGTTCTAGGATATACATTCTTGATAGATGGTTGGAATTTGCAATCCTATGTGCGTGCCCAGGATATACAAAGGTAGTGTCTGGCCGGCAAATGTGTCATTTTGACCACTGCACCTCTATCGTCTCTGTGTTGGTTCTGTGCAGACCTATCCAAGTTCTTCTAGCAGAAGCTACCTAGTTCGGTTATGGCTGTTTCAGATGTGCGCGACTATCTGCTCTGCATTGAACATGAAAAGGCAGAGGCATTTCATATCGCAGAAAGAACCGCTCAGAGTGCGTGTGGAGACTCTTCTCTGTGAAATCTCCATCTGCTCACATGTCTCTAGAATTGCAATCACGAGAAAATACTCTCTTGGATGTCGTACAGTCTCTTGGGGAATACATAAATGATGAAGACTCAAGAATTCGCGGCCGAGCAGTATCGTACCTCACTGCAGTACTCTCAGCATTGCCGCCCAAGGTTCTTACACGCCAGCAGATCGACGTGCTTTGTCAATTCTTTTGTGATCGAATAGAAGATGGCGGAGCAATCGAGGGGCTCACAAAATTACAAAGCTTAGACAGATTCACCAACGAAATGGCGCAGGCCGTAATGAGAGCGTGAGTGCGTGCTGTGTACTTCCTGATAACCGATTTCTACTCCTCATAAGGGAGCATCTGACTGAATGCTTAGAATCTTCGATCGTTTTCATGATCTTCACAACAGGCCACAGTCAAGGCGGCATCAGGTTTTCCACCTTTTGAATGAGCTCATGGCTAATCATCGTAGAGGTTGGTCACTCCCTACTTTTTTCTGCGAATTCGTGTTGATTTCATGCAGCGTTGCAAAAGATGGGAGATGAGTCATTAGTTGGTATAACAGATCTCGTTAACGGCGAAAAAGACCCCCGGAATTTGATGCTCGTTTTCTCCATGTGCCGTGTTCTCGTGCTGGAATGGAACATCTCAAATCATGCAGAGATGTTATTTGACTCAGTATATGCCTACTTCCCTATCACCTTCCGACCTCCTCCAAATGATCCTTATGGCATAACTGCACAAGATCTAAAAGATCGGCTACGGGATTGCATTGCATCCACGAAGCATTTGGCTCCATACGCAATTCCTAACCTTTTAGATAAGCTTGATTCAACTTCTCTAGTGGTCAAAGTATGGCTCTTCCACATGTACAGTTGCCGATGCTGACATGAGTGCAGAAAGATGTTCTGAGGACCCTTCTCGCCTGCGCGCAAGCATACGATGCAAGCACGATGTCTCTGTACTCAATCACTCTCTGGGATTCATTGAAATTCGAGGTACTAAGTGCCCAAGAGCCGGAATTGGCCGAGGAGACATTGCTAGTTCTCCGAGCCATTGCCGCATGCCTCGCCACAAGCACTCAAACCTCTTCAACAGCCTCACCTTTAGCACAGTATCTTCGTCCTATCACCAAAGAATGTATCGAGCATTTGCAGGAACCAGCACAGAGACAAGCCAAGGCTTCTGGTGACATCCTTAAGTCTGTATCATCTGCTAGCCCGGAGTCCTTCAATCTCGTAACAAAGGCTGTCGCCGCGCCGATAACAACGATATATCAGTCCAGCTCAGAGGTTGCAAAGCATCGTGCACTACTTCAGGTATTCGGCCAATTGTTCGATTCCGCGATTGAGGTGTTCGGCACCTGGTCTTCGAAACGTGCTCTTGCAAACTCAGAGAATCCTCTGGAGGCATTTTCCGAGAGCCTTCTGGAGATCTACAGCCAAGCTCTGATGAGTACTGTGAAAGAAGAAGTGTCATTCCGTGTTGCAGCAGCTCAGGGCTTGCAAAAACTTGCTTTGATTTCTGACTTACTACAAGACAACGAGATTGGCATGGTTATCCAACACATGAATGAAGTGATTCTCCGGGAAGAATCGTACAGTCGCGATGATCTCAAAAAGACTGCTATGCAAAGCCTAGCAGAGATCTCAAAACACAAATCTCGACTAATCATGGACATCACTTTTCCAGCTTTCATGGCGCAATTACCTGACACGGATTCGGAAGCAGAAGCTAGGGGTGATTACCACACCACTTTGGAAGGGCTTGCCGAGGTCAGCGTCGAAAAGGACGTTTTTGACACCCTGGTCAGGAGGCTCCTGAACAAGCTCGACGTCCTATTGAACACCCACAATGTCGATTCACCGAAGTATACTGGTGCGCTATTGTCAACGCTGCTATTTATCATGGAGAGGAGAGGTCTCCAAAATGATCCTAACCTCGAAGGTTATTATGATCGTGTTGTGGTTGGTTTGGTTTCAAGAGCTACGACGGCAGCTGCCGCGTCAAACAACCTGACGGCTCTGAATAATGTCACTGTGCTGGAAGTACTAGGCAGGGTCAGCAACCTTATTGTCAGGAACGCATCACTTGATAAAAAGGTCACTGCCAGTGCAAATGTGTATGATTTGTTCTCGTTGCAATCAGGTCTAGAACGACTATCTAGCGCTCCGAACGGCAGCACACTCCAGAGCATCTGGATTCTTTCTACATGGCTGTTGGCAGCCATACCACGAGATCTCCAAGCGCCCCTCTTAGAAGCAGCAAAAATATCTGTCACTTTGTCTTCCCTGCTTGCACTCATAGATACGGATATCGAGCCGGTGGCGTTCCTTGCGATATCACGCCAGCTTGCCCTCTACATCAACAAACATCTTCCTTCTTCGGCATTGGACATTGCGACAAGCTGGCTAACCACTTTCTACAATAAAGTGCGATTGGCTCGTGGCGGACAGCTCGATCATGGACAGGCTGATTCAGAGCAAAGCATTTCAAGGATTGTGCGAACAATCTTTATGCTCTCGAAGGCCTTGATATTACGACTGTCGCCCGATACCAATGCGATTCTTAGAGATTTGTTGTCACTTTTAGATTCATCTAAACACCCTTTACCTGTCAATAAATTCGCTGCTTCAAGCTTCGGCGGGCTTCTGGCTCCAGACGCTGTGCTGTCGAAGACCAACGGAGCGCAAATACGTCTCTTGGCTCCGCAGAAGGTGTTCCAAACACTGGCCCCCTTGATCTCAGCTGGATTCAAATCGTCCTCGCAAGGTGACGAGAAAGAGAATTATCTGACTGCATTGAGCGGCGTCATTGCCTCGATACCTTCAGATATTGTAGTCCCAGAACTGCCAACACTGCTTCCGTTGTTGCTTCAGTCTCTCGATCTATCTGACCAAAGAGTGAAGATTGCAACACTCGAAACGCTAGCGGTTGTGACTGCAAGAAGCCCCTCGGCCCTAGAGGAAAGTGGACACATCCCATCGCTGGTGAGGCGTCTTGTGAAGACGGCTTCAATCCCAAAGTCAGGATCTTACAAGGAATCTGAACCAGATACACCAAAGGCGCGACAATTGGCGGTGCGTTGTTTGTTTCTAATGCCTGGTCGTATCAAGGGATCCGGCTCGCGGACCAACCCGCTGCTTCCCCTTAAGAGAGAGGTTCTGCAAGGCTTGATGAAAGTGCTCGATGACCCGAAACGGGATGTTCGAAAGGAAGCAGTGGACGCAAGAGGTGCTTGGTTGAGAGGTGTTGATGACGTGGAGGATGAGAGTGATTGAGAGTGTACATTATTTGACCAGTTCCCGTTGGGCAAGGTCGATTTCCAGGTCATTATCTTGCAATCAGCTTACTGACATGGCTATCCGCACAGACAGCGGATTTGTGACTCCAAGAGGGAGGGCTGTATGAAAGATGGTGTTATCACGGCATCTGTTAGGCACATCGAACATATGGCACGGATTGGGACCTGTTTCTCGCACTGAAGAAGATGGTCATCATGTGAACGTCAATATACATATCGGAAATGTGGATTCTCCTTATCCGTCAAATCCTCGAAGGCGGTCTTTTCCGCCTCCTTTTCGTCAAGTTGCATTCGCTCTCTTCGCATGTTTTCACGCCGAAGGATGAACATCAACGTGACAGCCAGCACGATCACAAGGCAATAGCTACCATTGATGATCAGTCCTCGTGTCGCGAACTGTGAGGAGGGGATCTGCGCTCACCTGATTATGATACCAAGCCACAGCTCAGGATAGTGACGTTGCAAGGTCTGGGACTTGACAAGCTGAGGACCCACAATCTGTGTACCTGATCAGCATGTTCTTCTACTCTTGGTAGACTTAAAACAGCGTACATTGCCAACACAGTAGAAAACGAAAATATTCGCTGCCATGTAGCTCTTCTTGGTAGCCCCAGCCACATTAGCCATACCGGTACTCACAGTCAAACTTGTCACGGGCGCAAAGAAGCCGATGACCGTGTAGCCAGCGATAGGCGTAGCAGCATGGTGAGACCAAGTGCTCTTCCATATCATCGCACAACCGGCAATGACCGGCAGACAGCATGTCATCAGCATAATCAAGCGAATATTGGGCACCTTCAAGCTCAAATACCCGGTAAGAAGTATCGACACAAAGCAGACAGCTCCCAGCGGCATCTGCCACAGCAGAGCCTCGAACGCAGTATAGCCAAAAGTAGAAACGATAAGCGGTCCAAACCCAGTAACTGCACCGTTCACCGTATACGCGGCGCCCATCATAACCCCGAGAATCCAACACTTCGGATCCAGCACCGCTTCGAGTATCTGGCCCCACTTCAGCTTCTGGCACCTGACCCCCATCTGGCCCATCCTCAACCTCTCAATCGCCACAACCTTCTCCTCGTCATCAAACCACCACGCACTGGCCGGCGAATTCGGCAACCAGAAACAGCACACGCCGAACAGCACCGTGATGGCGCCGGCAAGCAGATACAGGTACTGCCACCTCGTCAACGCTCCGCCGGTGATGTTTGCAAATGCGTAATTCAACGCCGCGCCAATCACCGTCCACCCGCCCGTGGCGGAGTACCACCAGCTCTGCCTCATCGTCTGCTCGGCCTGGGTGTAGTAGCCGCTCACCACCACCATGAAGGCGGTCGGCATGATGCTCTCGGTGAAGCCGAGGAAGAAGCGCTGGGCGAACAGGCCGCGGTAGCTGGTGACGGCGGCGGTTAGCATGGCGATGCCGCCCCAGGCTACGACGATGACGCAGAGGACGCGGCCGAGCGAGAAGCGTTGGAAGAGGTAGGTGAGCGGGTAGAGACCGGCGAGCATGCCGAAGTAGAAGAGCGACGTTGCCCAGGAGAGGCGCGTGGTGGAGATGACCGGCGGGTTGAGGGAGGGTGGGGAGGTGATGGTCCGGAGGGAGAGGTCGCTCGTCATGCCGAAGACGGCGGCGCCGCCGAGGATGGCCTGGGTTGATGGTGCGGTTAGCTTGGTAGAAAACATATACACATGAACATCATATCAAACTGATACATTATCTAAGCGGTCCTAGGGAGGTAGCATACTTTATCATAGTAAACCAGCCCGTAGCCGATCCACATGAACGGCATGAGAATCATGTCTATCTTGCGCACCACCCTCCTTTCGACCACGGGGTCCCATGATTGAGCATACTCCGGCACGATCGAAGCGGCGACGTCCTTCGCGTCTGATTGAGGAAGATTAGTCCGCCATGATGACTTGCCGTATCGAGTAATTGAATCTGTTTACTTACCTCTTGCATCTGAAAGACTCGGACGTCTCATATTTTGCAAACTCCGCTTGATTGAGGCTGGAGTATGCACAACTTAAAACAATCTGACGACACAAGGCGCGGACCCGTCTTCGAGACCAAAAAGCTGTTTCAAAGTGGCTTGTGTGTGAGAGAGTAGATAGATACCTTGGCCGCCCCTGCAACTGATGCTGCAAATTTCGGTTTTCTTTTCCCCACCGCCGAGACTACGACCCCTGACATTATCACTATCACTGAGATACTACCCCACTCATCCGCTCTGGTTATGTGGAGTAAACCCCCACTTCATGTCTCATTATATCTGTCACACCCCTCCATCCCATGAACAAACAGTTTACCCCGCGATCGTTTACACCCAATACCATTGCTCATTGTAGGCAAACTTAGCCGGCCGCTCTGATTAGAGCTGTCTGGAAGGATATATCAACCAAGCACTAGGTGGTTCGAAAGCCATTAGCATTGTCCCTTTGGCGGCGTGATTGATGCATCCTTTTTCTCCGACCGCTCCCTACGTAATCAAATCAGTTGTTTTAATGATTATGCCATAACAAACAACATCCAACCCCCATCACCAATTCACTCATGCTCTTTTGCCCATTATCCCCATCCCACGAATTCGTCTTGCGTGCGCAGTCGCCTCGCTCAAAATCTAGTCGAACCACCCTACAAGTAACTAAGTTATTAGTAGTCTGAGATTAGCGAAACCCCTTTGCATCTAGATCCAGATCTGGATTCTATCCTCATGAAAAACGCCTCGTTCTAGACATGCAGTGGTCTAGATGTGGCTTCTAAGACATCCAACCGGAAAACTTGCGAGTAGTCACCATCACATTCAGCATGATGCCTGGTCAGCCTTGCAGAGCAAGCCCCCCACCAAGAGAACCTACCTAGCGGCCCCAAGTCCTTTTATCTCTCCGATCCTATAATGAGGCTTCTTCTCGATAACGGGCAAGGTAGTCATTGGTGTGGCTTTCACTTGGAGAAAATTAAAATTGCCCATTGATCGGCAAGTACTCCGTACTAACTAGTAGCATGGCATAGTCACTTGGTGGCTCTAAGCTACTGTAGGGTAGGACGGACCTCTTCGTGAAGGGGGTGTGCGGCTTTCGGGAAAGAGCCTTGCAGCGGGCCTATGGGCCTTGAATGAAAGTGTGCAGTGCAATGTAGAGCCGACATGGTTTCTTCCTAAAGGAGGAGTCTAAGCAACCCGCTTCGGCTACGTTGAGTGACACCGCTCTGCAGTATTTGTGACAGGGTCCTTACTCTGCACGTACTGGAGCTGTGTACTTTCTCCATCTACACATGACAGTTAGACGCCGGCTCTACGGGATGTTTGCATTGCTTGTACACCTGTCCAATGAAGATCAACTCCTGCTTGCCAGACAATGTTTGTCAAGTACACTCGCCAGTCCAGGTCAGAGATGAATGTGCCCATGTCATGACAAGTGAGACCACATCATTTTACAAAGCTCCAAATCTCTTTGATCCATGCTTTGAACCCATGTGGCCGCTTTGCCAGAGGTTCCTGATCGAAATTCGGCAGGAAGTAGGCATCTTCAAAATCGCTAAGTGAGCGGAACTCTGTTCCATATACGAATTTGTAGATGATAAAAAGTGAGAGGAAGAGGAGGGGCTGCGAACGTGATTAGCACGACAGGCGGGCACCTCATGGTAAGAGTGGCATGAGAATAGTGCAGGAAACATACCCCAAGATAAGCTCCAAGCAAATCACCTATTAGCATGAGCTGAGGCTTAATGGATTGATCCGGTTTCACTGCATCATAGTTCTTGAGAAGATATATTGCTGGCCATCCACTGAACATGACTACCAGCAAACAACCTGCTAGGCCAAAAATTGCACAAAGAGGTTGCCAGTGAGCTCGGTAATGTCTCTTGCGGTAGAGCTCTTCGTCACGGGAGAAGACGTCTTTCTCATCTAACGTCGTGAGACTATACTGTTATTAGACCAAAAGATGCAACGAAAGACAACAATGATGCAATCCACTCACCCTTTTTTGAATCGAAGAAATGCAATGCATTCGCTTATGTAGACACAAGCCAAAGTGCTTACGAAGAACGAAGAAAGTGAGAGAATAGGCTGCAGATAATGTCAGTTATACTCTCATGTGGTCTGTGCACAACAGAAATCTCCTACCTGGTTGTAAGTTCCATCTGCAAGACCGAGAAATGCAAGGAGACCGAAACTTGAGCAGCATATAATTGCAGCTATCGGGGTATGTCCAGAATTGGTCGTCCCTATGGTGCGCTTGATAAAGTCGTTACCATACAATTGAGCAATTGCAAAAAGAGTACGGCTTGACGCAAAAAGACCAGTGTTCCTGGCGATCTCAAGGTCAGCAACTGGTCCGGTCCACGTGCAGAGTCTGGGAGCTCACGCAGCTGTATATGCTGAGAAGAGGAAGCAAGCCTTTAACAGAGCAGGAAGAACTCTGATCGAGGTATAGCCGACCGCAATGATAAATGGCGAATGCGAAGTTGTGTAGTTCCACGAGGCGAATGGATGGAATAACTTCGCGTCCATGAAGTTTATATTGAAACCCACCAGGAATGATCCGAAAATATAACAACTAATAGGAACAAGGTACATGAATCGAGCTGAAGGGGCGAGGTCACGTCGGGGAGCTTCGGCTTCACCGGCAGTAACAATGACCAAATCCCCACCCATACAGGCGAAAATCGCAAGGGTGGTAGATGTCCTATAAGCGAATGTGTTAGCTGTCACGAGACCCTCCCTTGAAATATAGCATCACTGTACCAGACTCCAAGGAATCTACCTGTGTGGCCCTGGATCCCAAACTCGCTGCTCTTCTCTTCTGCATCTGCTGTACTGTTGAAGCCAGCCCACCGAAGGGAAGGCGCCATCGCATGCTGGGTGTAATCTGGTATCATGAGTCGAGTTCGGTCATGGGCCGATAGTGTTCCACTTACTCGTTGTCCCAAAAGATTTACCACCAACTGCAAGTATGGTATCAGTAGACCGCCTGTAGCGTATCCTGAGTAGAATATTATACTCACCACCAACATTAATAATGATCATTAGTACACATACCCCAATGATAATGAAGTATTTCAACCACTTGACCACACGCTCCAACCGTCCATAGAGCTGGAAGATGTCAGCTTTGTCCGTAGCGGTGGATCTGAGCTTTCTACCTGGACGCCGCAGGCGTTAGACAGGAGTGTAATGATCAGCAACCCCGTGATAATTCCTGCCTTTTGCTCGTTCGCTAGCGTGCGACCATCCGGCAAAAAGTTGTCCGCAATCCTAGCTGCAGCTGATGTGAGTGCTGCCATACTTAGGCATTGAGCAAGACTAGATGGTGTCAGTTCATTCCAAACACGTCGATCTGTAGTGGTACTCACCAGTACATTATTCCCACGGCAAAGCCCAAAGCAGGGTCCACAAAGGTATGCGGAAAGTCAATCAAGGCGCCCGATAGTGGTCTGACAGACACCATCTCGGCCAATGTACGCATAACGGCGATGACAATGAGCCCTGCAACTACGAATGAGATCACACAGCCTCCAGACCCTGATATAGATATGATCTGTCCAGAAGTGACAAAAAGCCCTATGCCAATCGTGCCGCTAAATGCAATTGCTGTTGCCGTGTGTATTAGCACAGGCAATCTCAAGCGCAAATTCGATAGACTCACAGGTGATATGATGCCGTTTGAGCTTTCTGTCGAGCCGATCGTTGTCGAAGAGCCGACGAGCGAGGTGACTCCTGGTGCCATTGTGATTGGTGGTGCTCCTGCTGTCAATGCTTTGATGATCACTGCCACCTTGGTACGACCGCACTTCGAATGGACTGTTAAAACCCTTTGAATTGCTTTCTACAATAGACATCCTGTGATATGCCAGCGAAGACCTGGGTGTTTGGTGGGGAGGGGAAGAAAGGAAAAGAGTTTGGGAGAAGAAGGTTACTTCAACGCATCTTCTAAACCAAATTCTATTACCACTGACGGCACTGCAAGGCAGTCTCCGGGGCTGCTCCTGGCAGCCTCGTCTCACCCCACCCGGGCACGTTAGTGATGTTCCTGTCAACAGATCATGCATGATGGTGGCATAGCCCTTGAATTGTGACGCATCACTTGGCAGCATCCTACAGCCTTGCGTCTCGAGATTAGGCTGGCGGTTCATATGTAGGGTGTTATCCAGCCTGCGAGCGCATGGCAAGGCAGGCTCTGTGACATGATCGTCGAGCTGCCAGAGGCTGACCAGTAACTGCACTGTTCATCAGTATAATACTCATCCATGCTTCCTTTGGGATGGGCTCCCTTCAAAGACCTTCATTTTGGTATGAAAGTTGGATGGTCGGTAAGCCCGAAGCGCCAGCGACAAGCGCGAGGAAACGCGTTGCCGAAGAATTGTTGCTCGCCATCAAAGATCACGTCTACGACACCCAGACACTGGACGAAATAACTCTTCTCATAAACCACGAATGTCTCTGCCACGAAGTCGAAAACTCTGAAAGTTCAAGGTTTATCTTCAGGAGCGCGCTCGACATACCAGTGATCAGCCAACTCGCGGAGCAGCTGTCCTCTTGTGGGGTGAAATATGTCAATGCATCCTCCCACGTCCTAAGAGAGCTACAATTGCGGGCTTTACTCTCTGTTGTGGCATGGCTACACCTTCGCGGAGTGACTGCCCACCAGGCAGATTCTCATGCGAGATGGCAGGAGCAAATAAACCAGCTATATCAAGATCTGGTTTGGCTACCGGAAGAGCAGACTGGGGCTACGCAAGAGGCATTTCGTAGAGCGCAATGCTCATATCTACTTTCTCTGGTAGCAGCCCAGCAATTCGTCAAAGCAAGGCCCAGGATCAAGGACGCCCTTGAAGTTGCAGGCGACCTGATGCAGCTGGGCGTGGTCGCAGTCAATATTGCCCTGGTAGGAATATCCTTCGAGCTCCCTCAACTTGGATGTGGAACTGATTATTGCCAGGGCTTCGGAATTGGTAACATGAACAATGCTGTTAAAGATCTTTACGGGAATTTTACCCGACTGCTGGACTCTACTCGACACGCAGAGCCATCAGACAACCGGTATCACGATCTCTTCAAAATGCAAGGCCTCACCAGGATTGCAGTAGCACTCGAGTTCTACTCACGCATCGGTGCCCAATCAGTGGAAAGCCATAAAAGTAATGATGATCTACATACAAAAGCATTGAAATGCTCCAGAGCCGCTGCGGATGTTGCTCTGGAGCAAGTGCTACGGGTTCTGAACTCAGAGGACAATGGATGTTTCGAAGCAGATCTTCGTCGTCCATCAAAGTTTCGTGAGCAATTGTCAGCGGTTTTGGACCGGGGACCCGCCAGTCTGGACAGATATAACTACTTTTATGGAATATTGGACTGTGCGACACAGTTGGCTAGCATCACTGATCCTGAGCGATACCCGGCTGGCTTTGAAGAGAGGATGAGGTTGATCGTCGCAAGGAGCAGAGTAGCTAACTTTCGGTGGAAAGCGGTAAGTAATTCATCTTACGGCGTACCCTCCGACATTTGTTGACGGACCGGTTCTGCTAGCTGGAAGTCCTCTTAGCCAACCCTTCCTCACGATCCCTGCAATCTCAGCTTGTTCTCACGGAGGCCGGGCAAAGATCAGGGCCTGAGCTCCAGAAGCAGCTCCGGGACGAAATGACTATGGTATTGGAATGTCTTGGAGATAGTACCAGCATTTCCATCACCGAGTCTTCCTCCTCGAGACAGGTGATGGACCGTCTTGATTGGATCGAAAGAAACGTCCCAACAAGTGGAATTACCTCGGAGGCTCAGAAGTTCAGTGTCCCGCTCCCCCGTGGTTCAGCATTCCACAGAATTCGTTTTTCGGCAGCTGGACTTTCCACAGAATGCTCACACGCCTATTTCTTAAACGAGAAGATGGTCTTGATCTATTCCCTGAGCAACCTGGGTGAACAGCCTGGAATGCAACCAGTTTTTCGACATGCTGCTTCTGAACTTAAATATGCTGCCGCCGCCCTATCAGAAAGGTTTGTTGTGCTTCTGGTGGAAGAGTCTAGGGTAAAGTCTATACGCATCTTCCGATATGACGGACAGATGATAGATCTGGATACATTCGGTATGGAGGCGGATCGTCATCAATGGAATCCAAACAACCTCATCACCATTCATGAAACGGACGATCGCACCTGGATTGCCGTTGGGGGATGGGTAAGACAGGAAGGAGCCCACTCCGGCAGCATTAAGATGTATTGCATTCATGGAAATAATGAGATTGCTACTCTAACAAGGCAGCCTGTCTCTTTCACTCGGCCCAAACCCAACCCGTTGACTATGGATTTGTTGAAAACACTAGCATTCAGCCCTGACGGGAAAAGGCTTGTTTGCGCTACTAACAACAATCGGATCTTGGTCTGGCGTCTGTCAAATAATGCTCGTCCAGACGGGGCACCGTTTATTCTGAAGAAGGACATCACGACGGTATGTCTACTCCGGGTAGTTTCTCTTTCGCTCCTCTAGCTGATACCTTTCCGTTGTTCTAGGACATGACTAGCGGAGGAATCTCGTCGACATCCCTCTTCGAATCTTCCCTGTCCCATCCCTACGTCCTTTGTACAACTCTGCCCTCACTCGAGAGGGTTGTTCACAAAGGAGAATGGTCCTTCGTCTCACCAATAGGCTCAGCACAAGTCCGCGTGCACGAAAGGCTGGTTCATGATCTTGTGCAACTCAGAAAGTCAGGGTCAATCCTCGCTGGAGCGGTTTGTCCTTGTGTCGGAATTATCGCCCTGGTAGAACGCCTAGGCAAACATCAGGCCAGAATTGTAATCATGCCTATGGTCGCCGAAGAGGGTGGTGGGCTGTCAGCCCTTAACCCCGTGCCGCTTGGTGGAGGCACACTGGCCATTCAAGACCATGAAAAATTCAAAAATTTTCCTACCGCTCTCCGCTTCCAGGAGACTCGAAACGGGTACTGCTTGGTTGCCGTTGATATCGAAGGCAAAGTAGTCAAGAAAGCCTGGAAGAATCCCATCGGAATGGGCTGAGTTGCGTATTAGCTTAAAAGGAACTACCCATACAGACACCGCATCATCCTCGGGAGCGAGGTCTGCCGACAGTATGCACATGGGCCTCCGCCAGAATTGCGGATGAAAGATCAAGATAGATGATGTTCCAGATCCCCAGTCACGAGCAGCCAATCACCCGACTTCTGAAGCTACCCTCGCTGAGGAGCTTACTTCTTCGCCCTTTCCAACATGTGGAGCGACCTGGACGATCTAATTGGTGGTCATTTCGAGCCACATGCTGTTCGGAGGCTCCCTGGTCGACAGGGGGAGCATAGCACCAGTCCGACCAGCAACTTCGTTTTGGCACAACTAAAACATCCGGACGGCAGCCCCATGTCTGAAACGTGTACATATGCTTTGTTTTCTGCAAGATAAGCAAATCGCGGATTCTGTCCTGGCGCCCGATTCTCCTGGAGTTGTCGCATCCTACTCGAGTGGAAAACAAATGGCAAATCAACGATCCTAGTACCTTCAACGAAGCACATCCGCGGCCATCTGGCCGCATCCTCAAATTCGTCATTTCATTTAGCTTCTCAGATACCAGCCCAGCTGAGATGATCAGTTCTTTTTCTGCTCTACTTGGAGACGCCTACAATTCAGATCCACGGGAGTAAATCCTCCTAGGGGTGCCATGAAGAAACCGGCAGTCCTGCCAGACTTCTCCCAGCGGCAGACTTGAAAGCACCTGATATTGCTTAATGTTGGTGCACACTACATTCTTGTGCTTTACACATGTTCACATACAAACGAAGACAACCCATAGATATGTTCTATCTAATGCCACGTGCTTGGCTTTCCCAGTGTCCTACCGTGCACAATACCCATTATAGGAGCAAAGAAAATTACAGCATTAGGATTAGCATTACAATTATTGTGTCGGTCACATCTCTGGGTCTAGGCATAGCGTGCAAATCTCTTCTGGCGATTGTGATATGTTATCATGCATGAGCCTCTCATACTAGTATCTAGACCATAATCATCATACGAATATCAGGCTATCGCAACATGAATCGCGTCCAGCCTGTGCTCCGTTGCCCTTCCTACCAATCACAGCTTCACAAACCGCTCTCTTTACATGGCTTTGACGTCAGGAGGAGTCACATCTACGTCCTTGAAAAACTAATAGTAAACCCACCGTCCTTGCTTCCTTTGGCGCCCAAAATCGACACATGGCATATTTCTCGAGAATGGCCTGAACAACCACAAACCTCAACAGAGCGCTGAAGGTTTATGCAAGGCTATGATAGCCACGATAAAGACCTTCACACGCCCAAGGCATGCCTTGCTCCTGACTGTGACGGGCCTCAAAGGCTCTGTGTCTGTCCGCTGTGGCACAAAGAAGCATCATCTCTGCTCTACCAGGTCAACGGTTCCGTGGCCTGGGAATCGAGCTCTTCCACCCAACACTTCCTGACTCAGATCAGCACATTTGGCTGCGCTCATATTCGAAAACTTCCCATCACGCCCTCCACATATATCGCACAAATCCCAGCGCGCCATCTCCCTCGCCGGCCCAGACCGGACCGCCTTTACAGATGAACTGGCCAAATGCCTTCAACCGAGCAGATCTCCACACCTGCAATTCCTCCATAAAATCTCCCAAACAAAACCCCCCTGGAGCCAAGGCAAGCCAAATCCTACCTGTGGAACCCAGGCGAGGAAGTTCTCATCGTCTACGCCATAGCTTTGGAGACAAGAGTTACAAAGACTACCCATGCTGCTGACATACCCCATGCACAAAGTCCCAACCTGGACAGCTCATCCGTTTTTCTTGGCATGCACCACCCACTTCTTCAATTCCCCTGGATGCCCAAGTCCTCTTCCAGAAAAGGGAAAGGAAGAAGAAACGATACAGACATTGGTATCGCACATGCTAAAGAAAACCTCACTGATGCACTCGCTGATCAATCGAGTCTGGCACGGCGTCGATTCTGAATGTGATACAGAGCAGGTGACGGGATCGATTCTTTCCAGCGGGACTACCGAAAATCTTTTGCTTTCCCAGCATAAATGTCGTTCTCGGCGGGGGGGAGGGCCGGGGGGTTTATGCTGGTAACCCAGGTACCGATATACCCCCTTTCGCGATGGCAGGAAAACGCATTCTCTTGGATCCCATTTCTAAGGCTGTGTCATTTTGGAATCGTATCTCCACTGGGCTGACACGTTTGCAAGAGCCGATTGCTTTCTACGGCTCGCTATCGATAGGTTTTGTCTTGCCTTCCAGTGCATGTCAGTGTATCCATCGATTCAAATATACCAAACCATGACCCCCACTTAATTTACCTATCTAATCCCAAAGGTCGAATTTGATTTGATTTGACTCGTTTGGCAAATCGATTCACATGTTAATAAGTAATGTTTTGTTAAGAGGGACTGAAGGATTTTCATCTCACAAGAAGAGTCCGCCAAGAAAGAATTTTTTCCATTAGAAATGACCCTGAATATTCCAAATAGTACCAAGAGACGTTTCTGCCAAGACCTCCACTTGACCAATTTGATTTGATTTATTTGACAGGATTTGGTATATCTGCCAAGGATTTGATTTGGTTTACTACTGCTATTGACTCGATTTGATCCAGATGGACACACTGGCTCACGTCATCGGTTTTCCATCCAGGTCCATGTGCTATCATTTACCCCTCCGGGGAATACCTTTGCACCCCATCGTATTACAACTGCACCGTCGATATACAATGACGACATGATCATGCCTCGGCGGGAAGGAAAGTCTGTTCTTTCTTTCTTTCTGGCTTGGCTTGGCTTCTCCGTTACATTATCTTCCTCATTATTTTCGGGCCTCGGCGGCAGTGTTGCGAAGATACGAGTTCGATGTGGATTGATACGAGAACGGATTGGAGTCATCATCATGGATCGTGCGGGTATTACGGTTTGTTCCTTTGCCAGCACTACTCGCTTGATACGTTTGGCCTTCTCTTGCCTTCGTATCGAGCGGTATCCGGATGCCTTGACATGTTCCGATTAATTATCATGACGGATTGAGACAGTATCAGGTCAGTTGATTCGGGACCCAATATGCCCATGCCAACTAAAAAGTTTGCCTTGAGACGTCCTATTGCCGCCCACGGATCCCTCAGTGGATGTCTTATCTCATATTCCACATTGCCAAGTCTGATCTGGTAGTTCTTTGTGGGTTCCTTTTGTCACGTCCATGTTCCGTTAGCTCGCTTGGCGTTAGCTCTTAGATTAGCTCTTGCTGCTGCTGTATCGTCTGATCGCCCAGACGTTTCGTTTGCCTTTCCGACCCTTTTGCCCTTACTCATACATGCCTCCCGCAGATGGGTGTGCAACTTGTTTTTTGACTGGAACGTTTTCTGGCATTTTCGGCATGTCGCTGACTCACTAGTCGAGAAAAGTCCGAATCCGACTTGTTGTAGCGTTTCGTCAACCTATTTTGCCCTTCACTTTCGTTTGCCTCTTGGAACTGAAAGTATCCGTCCTCCCAGGATGTGTCTTGGCCCTCTGGCCTGTCCTGGTCTGATTCGTTTGGCTCTTGGTGATGTTTCGGTCACCATTGCCTATGCCATTAGCAACGAGAGCTAATCTAAGAGGAGCGCCATGTGGAGCTAACGTAACGCACGTGACAAGGGGGGGTGTTCCCTTGAAGACTGATACGCCCTCGTATCATTTCGCTTTTTGTTCCGTCGCTTCTTATTCCGTCTCCAGGTCATCAATATGCCAATCGACCCGTTCGCTTGGATGATCTGGCCTCATGACATGGAACAGCTATCGCCTTATATATAAGGTTGAGGTGTTTAGGATAGCCTGGATGTTTGGAATCAGGTCTAACCATTTCGCCTTTGGCTCGCTCGCTATCGCGAACCGTAACGCAATCTCTGCCGTTTGATTTGTTCTTTCGGATTGGCCATCTGCTTTTGGATGATATGCAGTTGTTGTGTATCAAAGAAGGAACTTCTGGTTTAGGCGTCTTCAGGTCTCCACCACAGTCTTCTTCTCTTATTTTCAGGTCACTCATCTACTTCCCAGTGAAGCCAAACCCCTCTTTTTGTACTCACGAGATGAGAGACGAAAGCGACCAGGAGAACACCCTCCATCGAGGCCCTCGACGGTGCCACTTTGCCATTCAATCCGCAAAATCATGGGCATTGATGTTCGACAAATTCGGCCGTTTATTTGTGTAACAAAACTACATACACTCATCCGGCATCGACAAGGAGAAAAACCGAGTTGAGCGATAAGCTTGTATATCTCTTTGGCCATTCTGGACTCGTAACGCATTCCAAAACCCAGCAATGTTGAAAGACCTCAGAGTGCCCAACGGGATGCGCGGCTTCCGGATAACTGTTTCCGTGTAAGAGTGCATTTATCGAAGTTCTCACTCGCTCCAAGGGGGTTCATCCTGTGGTGAACAAATCCCAACATAGGCGGTTGGATGACGACTTTTGGTGTTGAAAGCAAGAGTTGATCTCGAACTAAAATGTGGAGTAGAATCAGTATATACAGGAGAGATTCAGAAGGACACATTTGTATATGTACATCATAAGGAAAGCAAAAGCTCAAGCGAGATGTCGAGTTGATAAATGAATGTGAGTGTATTACAAATAATATGCAGCAGGCTGGTATAGAACGATAGGCCGCAGATGGGAATTGAATCTGCACAAATTACATTGGAGCTGTGTGTTATTGAAGATGACTTGAATTGACTCTAAAGAGTCGCAGAGCATAGGAAGACAAGTACGAAGAGAAAAGGGAAAAGAACAGTGAAAGTAGTTAGACTGTCTTGAAGAGAGGCGGGAGTGCTGAAGTGACAGAACGCAAGAGAGTCACAACTCATTGTGCATACCATCGTCTTCAATTGCAGAACGCCAATTTTAACCTGTAGATGATCGCAAGAAATCCACCAGCCAAACAATGATCACCGGATTGGGTTTTGTACATAAAGGCAACTCAACATAGTCGGAAAAATATCATGCTTTAATGCTTTTCACCAATGACTCCATGCAGGGTACTAATTGTTATAGTCTTCATCGACCAACGCCCTAGAAAGGAGTTAGCTTGGTGGAAAGAATTCGAATGCGATGTAAGTCACTTACCCGCGGTGATTCGGTTCTACTATCGTATTTGCACCTGACAAGTCGAAATGGTCTTCAGTATTCCCTGCTGCATTGCCCGCAGTCGCTAGACCTTGCGACTTGCATATATCCTCCATGGCCGGATTGATGCGCTGCGATTGCTGAAGCTGGAGAGGTGCTTCAACGATGGTCATGCTCAAACCTGCTGCGACATGCCATTCCATATGGCAATGAAGCAGCCATACGCCAGGGTTGTCTGCTCGATATCGAATGACGGTATAGCCTCCGGGAGCCATTCCCCAAGTATCTCGCCGCATGGGTACCTTAGGCAATGTTCCAATGTCGCCAGTATAACCCTTTGCGGAAAGTGTGCCGTTCTGTAAGAAGACTCCCGCAGCTCGTGCGACAATCTGTGGAGCGTGGCCATGTAGATGCATGGGATGACCACTACGGTCAAAATTGTTGATGACCACTTCAACCAGATCACCTTGCTTAACGACCTTAGCGTTTGCGTTCACACCATACACACGCGGGTCTTCGGCATCACTGCCTGTGGTCAATGCTGTGTACAAGGACGGCACTTTTTGTCCTATGTAGGTGATATTATTGAAGCCTGCCCTAGAGACAGGGTGTCAGTCTGCACAAGAAGACTTTACCAGGGCACATACCTGTTTTGTCCATCTCTTTCAAAAAAACCAACATTTAGCACAATCGAAGCGTCTGGAGGCCCCGAAAGTAGGGGCTGGCCGTCGCAGGGTATGAGAGTGAAGTCGTCAATGATATCGTAGCGGCCGACGGTAGGGGCCTCTGGTGGGACAGGTTTTGATGCATCATACACGAGATATCCGGTAGCGTTAGGACGAAGGTATCCTGGAATACTCTGGAACTTGGCCTGGTCCAGGTTCGAAAAGAATGCGTAATTCCTTTCCTTGTCACTTTTCGTCGTAAGCAACACATCGTATCTCTGAGCAGTTACAACATGCACCGTTGAGACTGTTCTTGGTCGGACATAGATACCATCAATGGCAATTATAGTCATCTCATGCTGGTCAAAATGAACATATGCCTGCGCGAAGGCGGCCATGCTGATAATCCGAATAAGGTAGTTCGTGTTTGGCTTGACTGCAAGCTTGATGTCTTGGGCTTCATTGATAAGCGACGAGTTAGGGATTGGCTCTGCTCCAGACGGGTTCTGGACAGAGGAGAGGTAGTAAGGAATTAGCGAAGGCGCCTCGTCGTGATACCAGTCGCTGATAGTCACGATAAGCTCTTCGCTGTAATTTCCGGCATAAGGTGATTTTGGGTCCTTGATGATAAGGGGGCCTCGAAGGCCGTCGGCCAACTGCCCGGATGAATGTGAGTGATACCAATAGGATCCTGGTTGATTGACCTTGCAGCTGGTTAGATCATCTTCCAACCTCGACAATGATTCAGAAACGAACCACGAAATCGTATGTGAAGGATACACCGGGCGGTATCTCGCACTGTGTCGCAGTAGGTGAGCCGTCCATACCATTGGATCCTTCTTGGTAGATTCCATGGAAGTGGAGGCTTGCTGTCTCGTTTCCAAGCTGGTTATGTAGGTTTATGACAATGCGATCGCCCACCTCTGCTTCAATCGCCGGGTTAGGCCACTGGCCGTTTATGCCAATTGCCGGTCTGAGAAGTTCGCCATCTGGGTTAACGGACACCCAGTGGAGACGCCAGTCGTAGGAAACAGTTCTAGCATAGGTTTGAAGAGCAAAGCAGAGACAAGCGGCAGGATAAAGAGGTGATCCTAGCATATTGAAAAGACTTACCGCAAGAATGTGTAGAAATAGTTGTGCTCTTAGTTAAGCTACGATCGAGCTATGGTAACCAACCTTCTATTATATGTGCTAGACGAGCCTGGAACTTGCCATGCTCTGACATTGGGTCAACTGTGGCGTAGCCTGATGTGGTCAGCTGCGTAGGACCGTCGAAGAGCCACTTGGGCTGTATTTGTTAAAGCCATGCTCTGTTGAGAATCATGATCCAGTGATTGATCGAATGACTCAACAGTATTATGTGACCCAGTTCGTTGACGTCGATGACTGTAGGTGCAGTATTTTCTTGGAAAGGCGGATAAAAATGGCTATGTGCGGTGGGTTAACATGAAATTGGTAGGTTTCAAAAGTCAAGATGAGTATCCTTCTTCGCTCTTTCATCTCACTAGGTCGCTTTCCTCAAGGTCTTTCTCCAACAACAGAACAATCTTCCTACAACGCATCGTTAGGCTGGCTTCCACATGCCTGGTCACCAGGAACAAAACAGGTTGCATCTTGATACTAGCAACTAGCAAGCCAGACTTCTCATTTCAAGAACATACTACGGTGAGGAGGCAAAATAAATGTAAGCGCGTCCTAGTAACAGCTTGTAACGCCAAGATAGAACGCCACAAAATCACTCGATTAGGACTAGCTATTCTACTCCGTATCGAGTGTGCATTCCACTGGCATTGATCACTCCCTGACACCTTACTAGCATTGATTTGAGCAGCTCGAGAGATAGGCCGCAGGCACAGCGTTCCAGGCAGCTGTTAAAGCCTCCCGTAGCTCACTGAGCGCGTTGACGCGTTGAATAACTCTTTCCAAAGGGATACGGCATTCGTAGGGCGACAGGGGTATCTGTATGAAGGTCATTAATAACAATTTTACCAGGGCCGCGCTGACATTTATTATGCATCCTACCGTAGTACTGACGGAACTTTCCTAAGTGGACCACTTACTAAACCGGTCCGCCGGCCGCTAATGCCGTCTTGCGCATGTCTTGGTCTCGGGTAAGAGGAGCTGTCTATGTCAAGTGGCAAACTTATAGAACCCATACGTGGTAGGTCATCACTTGACTTGTTCTTCACCTTTCTTACTTTTCCATGATGAAATGCTGCTTTGGGTCTGGGGAGTCGTTCTGAGATTCTAGTACCGGCCAAATATATCTGGAACCTTGAATTTTAGGTTTCGTTGCCGATTGCACTTTCTGGTACCTTTTCAGAGGTTGGCGGACCCCTTTCCAGAAAGGATTATCGTACATTCTACTCATACTACGGGCCCACGGGGGGAAGGCATCCATAGCTCGGCGCTAGTAGTAACTAGTTGGGTACAGCGCTAGCCACATGATGTCTAGAAGCTTCTCAGGTGATTGTCCACACTTATTGGCCGCACCAGTAAGTACCGCTTAACCATCAAAAGCTTAGCTGTCTCATTTCTGGCGCGTTTCTAGCAAAGATACTAGTTAGTGCTGAGCTATGGGTACTATTTCCTCCCCCCGTAGTAAGTCTCTGGCAGACTTTCATCTCTCGATCTACTACGTACCACTCTTTTGGAAGCTGTCAGCCAGCTCTCCAAGATCCTCATCATGGGTTTCGCGGCGGCTGCAGCCATGTTTGTGACCTGCTTTGAGATGCAAGTCTGCTAGCGTTAGCCAAGTGATTTCATCACAGCCTCCTAAGTGGTTGAGTACTGTGTACAGCACCATCACCATTCATAATTGCCACTGTGGCTTCCGGATGCTTTAATCCATTCGCTTGAACGACTTTTCAGGGAGAATGAGATGCAGGCTGTGCCATCGCTCTGCCCGGAAGGGGTTCTAGGGGCCCCTTAAAAGCCGCCCTGGCGTGACGGCTGAATGCAGAAGACCGAGGATCATGTGTGAGCCTCAACATTGCACATGATGTAATGGTTCATGTCACGCTTTTCCAAGGGTTCTCATAAATGGCCTCGTAGAACTTCAGTCACATATTAGCTAGCCCGAAAATGTCTTAGAATTTTAGCTTAACCTACCCAGCTGTCATATGCACCACCACCCCATATGCAGGATTTTTAGGGTCCATATCTCCCTTCCTACCAAACCACAAGCTACGAATTTCAGCTCGCTCTCCTTTAACGAATATTCATCTGAGGGCGGTGACCTTTGATGTATTGCTTCCAGGACATTTTTCTTTCAATTCTATCTTCAGAACAGGACCAGCAACGTTCGAATAATAGAAATATGCTCTAAGACCTAAGACGTCAAGTAATGTGATGCATTTGAGGGTGTACTACGGTACCAGGCAGAAGTACCTATAGCTCAGTACTAGTAGCAGCTAGTTCTGATACAGCGCCACATTGATGTCTAGATTTTTCTTGGACGATATTCATTAATTACTGGCCACAGCAGTACCGCTTAACTGCTCACGGATTAGCCGGTTCGTTTGTCTGTTTCCTGGCAGAGATACAAGCGCTGAGCTATGGATACTTCTGCCTAGTACTGTAGTAGTGCATATGACAGTTGGGTACGTTATTAGTAAACTGGTGTTGGACCAAAAGACTGCGGCCCTTGGAGAGAAAGGGGTGGAGCACAAAACTACGGAGGATTCACAGGCATACCCACGAGGTTGTACTACGGACAGATGGCTTGCTCAAGTCTTCAACATACGCTAAAATTAGAGCAGCTAGTGGCGCTCTAGTTGAGCTTTAATATTACTTAATCGTGCATCGTAATAGGGAGCCGCCCCTGAAATGCCACACAATAGTGACCCCCTATCCTGGAGATCTACTACGTATGTCTAACAAATAGTAATAGTGCCTTCACCACCTTGGGTGTTCTTGGTGACATAAAAACATCGTAGTAATCAGCCATTTCCCAGCGAATCATTGTCCAGATCAACCACCAGCCAGCACTGTCGGCTTTGGCCGGCACTTTGTAAGCCATCTTCTCCTCGCCAAATCCCGTCTACAAGAGCATGCTTTCTCAAGCTAGGGTCTCGTCGGTTTCTACGCACCTTTCAGGTTCACTCTAATTTTCTTGTCGATATACATGCCGCCGCCTCTGCTGCAAGGATTTTGCCAATCAGGCCAGACACGAGCTTCTCTTTCTCACTGCAAGGGCTGAGCCGGGATGCGAGGAAATGCTGAATTTAGGCTGACTAACACATCGAGCTCGCCGACCAGAACCAGCAAGTTAAACTACGCATGGTTTGAGCGGTCTGATTCTCAACAAAACTGGATGCCTTCTGAACAAACGACATGACGGGCACTTTGCTACACCGTTCCGTGTGTCCATGGTCTCCCTTCTACCCAGGCGGGTTAGACCATCGGAACCCCCGAATGCCAAGTACAACCGACCATGGACCTTGGCCGTACCGTCGGAGAGTGCGTCAGTACGCCTGAGCTGCCTTGGAATACTGCTTGTCATACATTCCCAGCTTAAGCATGATACTTGTGTTAGTGGTTTTCACAGGCGTTGGTAAGAGGAAGCGTCGTATCATGATTACCCTGGACCTCAAAGGCGAAATGAGAATTGTGAGGTAACAGAAATTATATGCTATGTGCTCTAAGGGGGCAATGGAGAGAAAAGAATGCAATAGGCGGCGTATATGATAGACAGATGCTTTAATGTGCCCCCGGAGCTGACGTGTTGGTAGAGATCCAACAGCCTTGGATCAAGGTCAGAAATCTCTCCATCTCTCAATGACGGTCCGCATTACACCAACCCTGAATTAAAATTTCTAAATACAGACTAGCTCAAGCAGTCAATAGTGAGGACATGTAATACAGTCCTAGGCGCTAGTACTGACATTACCTGCGTCACACCGGACTAAATGGAAGTCACGAAACGAAGAACACGCGATATGAATCCAGTGAATGTGCCAAGCAGACCGTCTCTTCCCAGCAGTACTCCTCAATTACCCTCCGTCGCGTGATCTCCTTGAAGAGCTATCACCTTCTTGTTCCTCGGGAAAGGGGCCCCCGATCCCCAGAGATCGATCGGCAGCGCGCTGTGCAGGTAGAAACGCCACAAAGACTGTATTGTGTGATCACTGCTGATTTACGCTTACAAATCCAGCCGGTCGATCTGTGGCATTGCTGTAGCCGCCGCCAAACCACCTGCCACCACTGACTCCAACCTGTGCACTAACACTGGAGACAGTACTGTACAGGTTGCAAATTGTGCCTGACGAAGGATCATAATTGAAACCACGGCAACTGCCGTCGGAGTTCTCGTTGGAGTATTGGCAATACCGGAGGCAGTCCTCATATGAATTGAACGAGTTTCCAGATAGGAAACTGGTAAGGTACACGCCTGTTGAGAGTGTACCAGTTATCTGTCTCTGGCACTCGACTTCGTACTTTAGATTGCCTGTCCATTGGTTGACGTTCTGAAAAGTCCTCTGAGGTACGACGGTCTGGTAGGCATATGCTGTACTAGAAGGTCCGGCACAGATCGTAGACGAGGCAATGTTGGGGATGGGATACATCTGGTCGTTGATAGCAGGGTATCCATAGCCAGCATTGATCAGTCTGACGGCTTTGGTTCCTTGGTCGAAATTCGCGAGGCCATAAGACTTCTTCCTGTAGCAGCTGCTCCCAGCGAATGTGGCTCCAACGCATGGGTCGGTTCTACCAGGAAGTGCTTCATTCCACGCAGCGCAAGAGGCCGCGCAACCTTCCAGACTAGTGATACCAGTAACTTCGTCGAGTGCATTTCCACCGAGATTGGAATAGCATGTGACTTCAAATAAGGAGTTGGACACTCTGATTACTTGGTAATTATACGCTCCAAGTGTAGGTGTGCTCGAAGGGACCGGAGGCAATGTGTATCCAGCACATAAAGCTCTTGTAGCCACGGCTCCGCCGATGGTGTCAGTACTGACAGTCGATGAGCTGCTCGTTGTTGTCGTTGTGGTCATCGTCGTCGTCGTGACAGGCAAAGAGCTGCTAGAGCTGCTGCTTGAGGACGATGGAGAAGAAGAGCTGGTGGTGCTGGTAGTAGTGGTCACTGGCATAGGGCTGCTTGAGGAGGAAGAAGAACTGCTGCTGGTGCTGGTGGCGGTGGTTGTCACGGGCAAAGAGCTGCTTGAGGACGAAGTGGACGTGGTAGTCAAGGTAGTTGATTGTGATGCGGAGCTGCTTGCAAGACTTGATGTTAATGTTGACATGTTAGATGCACTGCTAGACATGCTGCTCGATACACTGCTAGATGTGCTGCTTGACGTACTGCTTGACGTACTGCTGGATCCTGAGAGTATGTTAGTAGATGAGCTCGAAGATGTAACCGAAGATGTGGCTGGGCTAAATGACGAAGAGCTGATGCTTGAGGTTAAAGAGGTTGAAGTAAATGAACTTGTAGAGCTGGGTGACGGGAGACTTGACGTCGATATGCTTGAGCTTGCAGAACTAGACGATGAAGGGCTAGCAGATGTAGAACCGGTGGAAATAGAACCACTAGATACAGAGCTGGCGGATGCAGGACCAGTGGATGCAGAACCGGTGGATGCAGAGCCAGTAGATGCAGAACCAGTAGAGGTAGGACCGCTGGAGACAGAGCTGGTTGAGGTAGGACCGCTGGAGACAGAGCCAGTGGATGCAGAGCCAGTGGAGGTAGGACTGATGGAGGTAGAGCTGGCGGATGCAGAACCAGTGGAGGTAGGACTGACGGAGGTAGAGCTGGCGGATGCAGAACTAGGAGAGGTGGGACCAGTAGAGGTAGAACCAGTAGATGCAGAGCTGGTAGGTGCAGAGCTAGTAAAGATAGAGCTGGTGGATGCAGGACTAGTAAAGGTAGGTCCAGTGGAGGTAGAGCTGGTGGAGGTAGAACCAGTCACTATTGAGCTTATAGGACTTGACGATGAGAGGGTAGAGGTCACTAAGCTGGTTAGACTGGAAGAAGTGCTAAAGATACTAGACGTTGATGTCGTGAAGCTTGAACTGGAAGAAAAGCTGGACAGAGATGAGGTGATGGTTGAACTTGAAGAGACTGTAGGAGTTGTGAAAGCAGATGTTGTTGTGGGTGAGCTTGTAAGACCGGAAGTTGTAGATACAACGACCGAAGTTGAGCTAGAGCCAGAAGAAGAGCTCGACGCCGCTATGGAAGAGCTCGACGTCGTCAGGGAAGAGCTTGGCGTCATTAGGGAGGAGCTCGACGTCAGTGAAGAGCTCGACATCATTAAGGAAGAGCTCGACGTTATTGAGGAGCTTGACGTCGTTAGGGAAGAGCTCAACGTTGGTAAAGAGCTCGACGTCATTGAGGAGCTCGACGTTGGTGAAGAGCTTGACGTCATTGAGGAGCTTAACGTTGGTGAAGAGCTTGACATTGGGGAAGAGCTCAATGTCATTGAGCTCGACGTTATTAAGGAGGAGCTCAACGTCGGTAAAGAGCTCAACGTCAGTGGAGAGCTGGACGCCGGTAGAAAGCTGGACGTTGTGGAAGAGCTAGCCAACGATGAAATGGCCACAGAAGTCACACTTAACGTTGCCACACTTGAGAACACAGAAGACGAGCTCGAGCCTAGCGTGCTCAGTGTGGGCAGAGAGGAAGAAGACGTCGAACTGATTGGGGCCGCAGAGCTCGATGAAACTATGGTACTGGACGACAAGGTGGCTTGAAAAGAACTGCTGGTTGAGGAAGGCGGAGCTGACGACGCACTGTTAGAACTGAACGTCCCACTTGAACTAGACGACGATGGAGTAGACTCCGAGGTCATCTGGAAAGAAGTGCTTGTTGGGGACGGAGGACTTGAGGATGAAGTGCTCGACGCAAGGGTCGACATGGCAGTTGTTGTACTGGACGGCCTGTCCGTTATCGAGGGATAAGCAGAATAGAGGACTCGAGCGGCTTCAGCGCCTGCTTCATCGCTAATGGTAGTCACGCTTGATTTCGGGAAACAGCCATTCGCAAAGGTAACAGCAACACAATAAATGCTTCCATATTGCTGGTTCCACAGATTGCAAGCAGACATGCATTCCTCAAGAGAATTTGCAGCTCTCTTGCGAAACCCTGGCGGGAGCCCAATGTCTTGCCCAGCAATGTTTCGGTTGCACTCGACTTCATAGTTCTGCCCATAGGTCACTGCTTCATAGTTGTAGGCTGGCGGGTTACCGGAGCAGAGAGCCACTGTCGGAGACGGATAGGAAGTGCCACTTGTTGTCGCAGCGGAACCCGTACTTGACGAGACTTGAGGTGTTGTTGTTTGCAAAGCTGTAGAGCTTGATCCGCTTTGAGACGATGAGCTCTGAGACGAAGGTACTAAAGTACTCGTTTGAGATGCAAAGCTGACCGGTGTGGACGAGGAACTCATAGAGGATGACAATCCCGATGTGGAGGAGGATCCTGAAGAGGACGTCGTTTGCAATGAAGGACTTTCTGGTGCAGACGATGATCGACTTGAGGACAAACTCTGCGACGACGTAGTGGACGCTGGGGATGCAGTCTGCGAAGAAGGGCCACTGGCTGTAGTAGAGGATGAAGACGTTCCCGGTGGACTGTTCGCCTGTGACGATGGACTTGCAGACGAAAGAGAAGAGCTGCTTACAACCCCGGAACTGGTCACTGAAGTAGGGGAAACAGTGCTTGTTGTTCTTGTAGTCGACGTTGGCTGCGAAGATGACACCGGACTGGTTGAGGAAGATGCTGATGCCGAAGAGGACGTTGCAACAACAGAAGATGTTCGTGAAGAGGAGGGGCTAGACGACAAGGAACTTCCGGACGTACCTTGAGAAGAGCTTCTAACACCTGATGAAGTCAAGGACGACATAGAACTCGTGCCCATGCCAGTTGAGCTTCGGATACTCGATGCACTCGACGACGTGACAGGAGTACTAGGATTGGTGCTGGCCGATGCACTCGACGACGTGACAGGAGGACTAGGATTGCTGCTGGCCGATGCACCGATCGAGCTCTGAACGGTTGAGCTCGTGGACGATGGCGGCTCCATATCCGAAATATCCACAGGGCAAACGTCAGCGTCTACGCCACCAATGGTAATGGCCGAGCAATTGCTGAAGGGCGCGGCCGGGAAACCAGCATAGGCATCGCCGCCACAGGAGTAAAAGCTCGCCGGTCCAACGTCCGTTGTGTTCCATCCCAGAATGCCATTGGTAAAGTAGAAGGTGGTGTTTACTTCCATTGGAGTCTCGCTTGGTTTGATCGCAGCGTACAGTGCGCCTCTAGCCTTCCCGACCGTAGCATTATCAGACATCAACATACCGCCTTCAATACTCCACCGTGCAGCGTAACCGCAGCCAGGGGCTGCGTCACCGTCTTCCTGAATATAGCCGGTTGCAGTGGCCGTAGGACTAGCCGAGGCTTGACGGCGGACTCTGTTCGGAATGCGACCAGCAAATCCAAGAAGAACAGGACCTTGGCCTTCGGGCAGCGATGTGAAAACACCAGTAGGAAGTCCTTGACCTAGAGTAGCAGTAGGTTCGGAGTATGAGAACGTGGTGCTGGATGTGGTTGGTGTTGCTGATGGAGATGTCACGGGCGGCTGCCCGCTACTGGAAGTTCCAGATAACAACGAAGTGGATGATGTGGATCGGGATCCACTTCCACTTCCAGATGTAGATGCAGGGCCGGAACTTGATCCAGGGCTTAGGGAGGAAGACCCTGGGATGGATGTCATAGAAGAGCCCGAGAAAGACCCTCCTGAACTCATTCCACCCCCATTGGGAGGTCCTGTAATCGATGGGCCAGTGGTCACAGTCGCGGTGGGATAGATGGTGGTAGTAATGATCGTGCTCGTAATTATAGTTGTAGGGCCATTGAAGATGACCGTGTTGCCATCGCCGAAGATCTCGATCTGTGTAGGGCCTGGAATGTAGGTGCTAACGTAGACTGGGACGATGGAGACAGTAGTCAAATACGGTGTAGGGCAGATATGACCATCGGGTAGAACGGCGACTGTGTGTGTGAGATTCTGAGCACTGACCAGATAGACGACAGCGCTCAGGTAGGTAAAAAGCCATGATAGTGACAGCCCCATGGTGGGCGAAGGCGACATTGGAAAACGAGTGACTGAAACGAATACTGCACGTCGCTAGGTTTCAAAGCGGTGCAAAGTATAAAGTTGTGAAAGAATGGCTGTATTTGATATTCAAGAACGGTGGAAGAAACAGGGGAGAGAGGAAAGAAGATAAAAGGCCATCAACATTGCCAAGGGAATGGGAGTAGAATTATCATAACAAATATGTGCGTGAGAATGTTGCATTCCAAACAGCCTGGAACGCCTCTAGTAGGAATAACAACAGTGGTGCAATCTTGCAATACATGTTACTGGCCGAGCTTTGTCTCTTCTTGCTTGCCAGGCATCCGCGTATGGAGGTCACTAGGGAGATCAGAAGGAGGCAAAGGCTGAGGCAGGATGTCCAAAGCACTGTGGCAGGAGATGGTGTCTTTTAGGATCATTGCGTGGTATAGTGATTCGATCATAAAACGACCTCGCCCGTTCGTCATTCCTAGTGGTGCTGCTGTCACGAGAAAGGCACTGCTGAAGGTCTAGAAGGCTGATTCAAGGGGTGAGTGCCCCATGTGCTTCAAGTCAGGACCTGGGACCATCGACATCAATTTGCTGTTGGCCACAGCTTGCCATGCGTGCTAGGCCGATATAACATGTTGGAGGTGTGAACAAGACAAGTCGTCTTGTAAGGAGCATGTCCCTTGCTAAAGATCATGTTCAGCATAGCTTGCAGAGCAGGATAAACTGTCGGCTGAAAGAGGCATCAGCTGGGCACCGTGCCAACTAATGTTCTTCTCCAAATCTGGGCTGCAACACTGATGGATAGAGTTAGGCCTGTTCTCCCGTGTCCACCTCTCCATCTTTGGCTGTCCACTGTTGTGATTTTCTTTTGGATCTCGGAGGTTGGGACAAAGTCAAAGATGGAGCTAACGTAGTCCCCACTCCTGTAGCCTGTCAGTTTAACACTACAGTACTAATAGTTTCATATATAAAAGCTTATGCCTCAGAGGTCAGAGAAATGTCAAATTAGTCGTGTCAGTTCACGTGAGATCCTGGCAGGTATTAACAGCTGTTGTCATGGACCAGAGATGTCAGAATTGGCTTTAGTGTTCGCTTTGTGATTAAATTATTATATTTTTATAATCAACACAATGATGCTTAAAAGCCCAGTGACGCAGTGGTTAGCGTGTCGTTCTTATACTCAACCGTTTTCATGGTTTTGTATGGCTTGCCTCACAAGTGATGCGAAAGTCCCGAGTTCGACTCTCGGTTGGGCTAATTATGACTGTTTTTGCAATCTTTCTAGGTCTTCCCTGAGGGATAGACCTATCATCATTCAGAGCAGAACAGGCAATTCGCATCACTTGAAATTATGTATCAATTGATATCCAAAAGTAACAAATAGAACAGACTCTTTCTTTCTTTCTGCATGTTATTATTATTGGCTGCGCTCATCACTACATGCTGTGCAGAATTCACATCTCCCTTTGCTCAGCTCGCCAGTAAATCAACAATGCTTCCAGTCTATAAGTCACTATCGTTCTCTAACATCTCCTCCCTCTCCATTAACTCGCGAACCATTTTGTCCCGTGCTCGGATCTTCTCCTCTTGCTTGAACCTCTCCTCCCCAACAATCTTCTTCTTGCCCGTTGATGCTGCCCGCGCCTTTCGTTTCCGTAAAGCATCTCTAGCCTTGTACTCCCTGATGCGTCTTTCCTGGTCACTCTCATGCTGTGGCCCACCCACAGTTCTTGCCTGCGGCGCTGGGTGCATAGGTTGTCTCTGAGCGGGTGGATTTTCAATTGATGATAAGACAGCTAGGGCGGGCGGATTTGGATTGGCTGGGGCTCCTGTCGAACGGAGCGCGGGGTCGATCATCATTTTGTCAGTGCTTGCTATGTTGAACGAATCTGCTGCGTTCTGTAGTTGTGTGGCTATTGAAGGACGAAGTCCTGTTTCTTGCGAGGTTGAAGACTCAGCTTTGATTTGTAATGGTTCCCGAGATTGATATCTGGAGCCACTGTCGGAAGATAGGTCGGCTGCATGCGTTGCCCCTCTCGTCTTCGTGGCATAACTTTTAAGATCCTCCCGATTCGGTAGCATGTCGCCTGTCCTACGGCGCTTCCTAGGCTGGGTCGTCAGTATATTCTCTCCAATAGCCGGGATATAATTTGCGTTTGACAGAAGGCTTGCCGACTCCTCGCCAAGATGATTGCTAAAGTGCTGATTGGACGCTCCACTCTGTGCTTGGCTTGTAGAAAGAGCAGGAGCCATAGCCGCGCTAATTTGGTTGAGAGCCGTAAGACTATCAATATAAGATGCATCGTCTTCATCGTGATTAGAAGCGAAGCCCGACTCCGGGCCCAACGATCCTGGTGCTGCCCTTGTGGTTGACTTGCGTGACGCGAGAGGTTTCCGTCGTATGTAAGACCTCTTTTCCTTTACAGGCTCTAGAGCACCAGTAATCGGTATGTCTGAAGCCGTCTCGACCACACTTTCGGATGGTTCATTTTGAGTCTCGCTAATTGTAGGTGCGGCGGAATAGCTTAGTCTCTGCTTTAACTGCTCGTTTTCCGATCTCAGCCCTTCTATAGTGATAGCCGCAGACCGAGCATCCTTCAGTGCATCAAACATAGCCTCGAAATTATCGATGAACATATCTCGTCCGCTTTTTGGACCATCTATGGAGGCCGCCCGCGAATACGTGCGGATATCGGTCATAGACTTCTCCAATGCGAGCATCCGATTTTGCAGCGATTCGAGATCTCGGGAGAGCTTCTTGATCCCCATGTCTTGTTGTGTAAAGCGGCTCAGCACTTTTTCCACTTCTTGACCCGCAGGCAATGTCTGCGACTGTTCTTGACAGGGGGTCTGGACGGGACTGCTGACTGTTGGAGTCTGGTCGTGGATAACACGATCTTGTGAGGAGGATCTTGCAGCTCGTAACATGTCCTTTCGGACGTTCTCGGTGACAATTGGGGACACCTCTTCGGGAGTGTCCGAGTTCTTGAGAATAACAGCTGAGTCGACAAAATAGATTTGTTCGCTATTGAGGTGTCAGCTGTGCTGAGAGAAGGGCATCGGATGCAACACACCTATTCACTATAGGATCCTCATGGAAAACATCTCCGAATCCTTGACCGAGAACGCTTCCACATTTGGCGCATGTTGCTTCGGAAACTATGTCATTGTGCAAATCTGCTGGCACTGGCTCGAGCGGCAAGAAGCCCTGAGCTTTTGCTATCGTGATTGTTTGGAGCCATGTTTTCTGTACCGGTGTGATGAGCGAGACATCCTCCAACCTTTTCCATTCGTTGCTGGAAGAGCATAATACAACATGGCATTTGCTGCAGCATATGTCAATTTTGGGGATCGTCATGGCTGATGTGCGGGTAATATGATTCGAGGATAGATTCCAGTGTTGGCGGACGCGAAGGGAGTGCCACGTCGGACGCGCTACGCTAAGCTTTTACAAGCTTCAATTTGTTACCCTGCGCCAAGAAATCTCTTATCGGAAATCGACCGCCAATCGACCGCCAATCGCCGACTGCCAGTCACTGCCAATCCGCTGTGAGATCGATTTGGTTTTCATTCCATGTCACCCAGCAAATTCTTCCAGCCATATATGGTTCGGCTTCAGTATACGCCACCATATTCAACAACAGCTCCCACGGTCAGAGAATTTCTATCGACAGTTTGTAAGCCTTACCTCTCATTCCGGAAACCAACCGGACGCAGACTATTCTTCGCAATGGGCTCTCTCTCCTCCCCGGACATCCTCTTTCCAACAAGCAAAAGCAATGCCTGGCAGCAGCCCGGCCCCGCAGCCTACGACTTTCGAAGCGATACAATCACCACGCCTACCGCATCAATGCTCACCGCGATCGAGAATACTACCCTCTTCGACGATGTCTTCCTCGAAGACCCCACCACCACATCTCTCGAATCATCCATGGCGGCCCTGACTTCGCATGAATCTGCCCTCCTCGTCCTCTCCGGCACCATGGGCAACCAAGTTTCTCTGCGCTGTCACCTCACGCAACCCCCTCACTCTGTGCTATGCGACAGAAGGGCGCACATCTTGAACTCTGAAGCCGGGGGGGTGGCGTCGCTTTCCGGCGCACAGGTCATGGGGATAATGCCCTCCAATGGCGTTTATCTGACTTTACAAGATGTCAAGAGACACGTCATAATCAGCGATGATATCCACTCCTGCCCTACCAAAGTAATCTCTCTCGAGAACACGCTCTCGGGGACTATAATGCCACTGTCAGAAGTGCGCAAGATCTCCGCTTTTGCGCGAGAAAATAATATCAGATTACATCTGGACGGCGCACGGCTCTGGGAGGTCACCGCAGCAGGTGCGGGCAGCATCCCCGAATTCTGCGAGTGCTTCGACAGCGTCAGCTTGTGCTTCTCAAAAGGGCTAGGTGCACCAATGGGGAGTGTCATTGTCGGCTCAAAGGCATTCACCAAGCATGCAAGGTGGGTGCGCAAATCAATTGGTGGGGGGGTCAGAATGTCCGGCATCATTGCAGCTGCGGCTCGAGCAGCTGTCGACGACGTGTTTGGGCATGGCCCGAACGGCGAGGGTGGCAAGCTGAGAGAGACACATGTTAGAGCCAGACGGATCGCGGAGATGTGGGAGAAAAGAGGTGGCAGAGTGAGTCGGCCTGTTGAGACAAATATGGTGTGGCTTGACCTGGAAGACGCTGGAGTGTCACGTGATGAGTTTGTGGAGGTCTCGAAGCTGCATGGGCTGAAGATGCTGGGTGGGCGCCTCGTCGTGCACTATCAGATATGCGATGATGCGGTGTCGCGGTTGGAAGAGGTCGTGGAGGACATACTAACTAGCAAACAGAAATCTTCACAAAGCGGCGCTCCAAGAGATGGCAGGTATGTGGCTTGTGCTCAATAATACTAGTAGTACTAGTTAGTAGGGGGTTATAACCTCCCTATAAAAGAGCTCGGAGATTTTGTCTTGGCGGACGCTCCAACCGCCAGCTTTTTTGCTGGTTGCTTCGGATCTCGACGCGAGAGCAAAACAGTTATTAGAAGTATTATTGTCGGCCCCTGGAGCCAACGAAGTACTTCTCAAAATGGATCAATTAGCTATCTGTCAGCTAATAATGTACATATGAATCGACACAGCATGACAAGAACAAGGCCATGAAAACGCCGCAACGAGTACAACACACCAACAAGATCATCATGCTGACAAGAAAAAGAAAAAATCAACCCAAGCGAAGCTGACCGAGACTGGGACAGGGTACAACTATGGAGACTCCAGAAAAAAGCCATGTAGAAGAAGACCTCTGCATGGACGAAGAGGAAACACAGCTGGAACAGGCGCAGAGCAAGAAAATCAGATCCATCCATCCATCATCCCGACAAAATCTTGTGTTCTGCGACCTCAAGGTGGTATGAGCTCACTGGTCGCTGCTTCATCCAAACGGGTATTGCATGTATATCAGAGTCCTAGAAGCGTGCGGTCCAGGTAGCCTCTACCGACCCATATCAACGGCTCAAAGCCACCCAGTGATGGCATAATGCTATCAACTCCTCAAAGCACCTGTAGGTACAGATTGCGTTGGTTGCCGGAATTGGACCGACCAGAGGCATTTGTCAAAGCTGCTCCAGCATGTTGGACAATTGCACCCGCCGCCTCGCCTCGTGATGTCAACCCTGACACGTACGACGACAGCATCGAGCCGCTACCGTGACTGGCCGGGTTGTTTTCCATGGAGCCGTCCTCCATGTCAGGGGCGCCGAAGAACATGCCGGAAAGTTCGGGTGCATCGCTGGTCATGCTTGGCTGCGAGAGGAACTGTAGCCATGGTGCGTCGTCATCGACATCATCGAGATATTGTTCGGTTCGGGACTCGGCCAGCTGTCGCGGTGTGCATTCGTTCAGCTTGCTGAGGATTTCGAGGCTGGGGGGTGCCACGATCGTGATCTTAGGACCCTGGGCTTCGAGGGAGGACGCGTTGAGATTGGAGACGTTGTTGGAGGCAGCACCAATATTTGTACCCTGTCCTCCATAAGCTTCGCGGTTGGAGTCCGCAACCGAGTGGCCAGGGTTGCAGCATGTCCTCAGGGAGCATGTACAGCCCCCGCAGCGACAGCCACACCGTGTCGTAGCTTCAGAAGAAGAGGAGAGAGGGTGCTTGGAAGGAATGGCAATGCTCCTGGAGCTTTGGGGCTCGGGTAACGAGTCACCAGGAGGTGAAGATGAAGAGGGCGACATCTTCAAGACAAGAACCAAAACAATCTGTCGACTCCTCGAAGAGCTTCTACTGGTATTTTACACTGACTGGAATACAGGCACCCTTCGTATTTCTGATCAGAGATAAGTGATAATCACGATACCAAGGACAAGAGTGGTGGTACACGTTTGGGAGGGCAATCAAATGATGTGGTCTGAATTGAACACAAGATGAGGTCAGTATAATAAGTAATATGTAGGAGTATTTCAATAGATACTTATAATGAGAAGATGAAGCTGCAACGACGATCTGACCAGTATGACCTCATAGCATGGAAGGTGCACATAGTCTCACATGTGAAGACAGATATTGGATTCTAATTGGCGTTGAGGCGCCAGAGAGGCCATGCAATGGTTATAGTGCTATCCCAAAAGACCCCGAATGTGCTAAAAGGGGTATTTTTTATCACTAGCATGGGTAAACAGGTGGTAAAGATGGGAGACTGCTGAACAATTGGTCGCTTCGTTGTACTGTATTGGTCGTTGTGGCACCATGAGCGGAAGTAAGGCGGGTTGGCCAACGGCCCTCTACCGCTAAAGCACAGCACCAGGAAACAGCCTTGTAAAGCCCATGAGTCATGTCACCAGCAATGTTTGAGATGGACCATAGTTCGGTCTCCCAGGCTTCTCCATGGTCCACATGACGGATCGTCATTGAGCATACGAAGGAGCACTAACAGGTTGCAATACCACAGTCTCCTTTCCAGATGGATATACTCGGGAACGAAAGATAAGAAAGCCTATAAGGGAGTATTGGCGGTATTGTTCCGCCTCCAACCGTGGATGGTTGGGGACAAAGCGTGGATTTGATGACCTTTTCCATGTCGGCGACGGCTGTCAAAGGATATTCATTGTGGATTGTATCTCGTTCGCACGGGTCACACAAGGCGCCGGCAGTGTCGTGCCATCAGGCCTGATTGGTACACTCGAACGAGGTAAAATCGGATTGCGCCGTGGAGCGAGCCTCGACCAAACCAGGCGCTCGTATCCTCAAGCCGCATCCAGTCCGCATTCTCCCGTACTGGCTATAGAAGGCTCTTGATGCCCAACCGAGGCCCAGGAAGCCGGGTTTGCCCGCTTTGATCATGTGTCTCAAGTTGCGGCCAGCCTCGATCGTCACAGCCCGGATATTGCTCGAGCACGGAGTATTGCAAGGTGTAAAGGTAGGTATATGCTCGATCTATTCCTATTTTGGATTAGAACGATCGCGACATTTGCAGGTAGCGAACTTGAATGTTTCAAACTGCGTCAACGTCCTCATAGGAGCGTGCAAGCTGAAGCAACGTACTTGCCAAATCTCATGTGTTTGGAAAGTGTCCTTCATACTCCGAGTCCGCCCTGATGACCTGCGAAGATCCACCCAAGGATGCAGGACGCGGCGAGTGCAGAAATGGCTTCAACATGCACATCATTAGCACGACTCCATTGAAAAGGTGAGATGGTTGTTTTAGCACCAAGCACACTCATATCTCTCGACCATGTAACCATCCTCTGCAGATATTCGTGTGATGCTTTGCATTCCTTAAAGGAAGCGAATCGCAATCTGGATGGCAGCTTTTCGTGATTCATCGAGCAGCAGGAATAGGATGATTCTCCATCAACACGTCATGCAGAGCTTCTCCCGCAAGTAGTGAGCTTGCTATGTATATGAGGCTGCAAACTGTTTCGAGCTTTCTAGGACCAAGGAAAGAGTTATGGGGAGCACACCGCGCTTGGAAAGCACGCATTGCCTCATTGCATTCCCAAAACGCCATGACCAAAAGTCGGCATCGACGTCCATGGAAAAATGAGAGGATTCCATGGAAAAATGAGAGGATCCCATGTACGAAGGGATACTTGAGCATGACTTTAGGCGAAATCGCCACGTAGAACGCGATGGACAATCAATGTTCAGAACTCTGAGAGCAAAAGCAGCACATTGAGCGGCGACATCTGACCTTGGGAGAGAATACAATGGTTGTCAACGGTAGACTGATAACTCCTCTGTCCTTGTAGGTTCTGTGGGGACTGTGACATACCAGTAGAGAACAGCGTGTTAATCAAGCACTTCTCACTCCTGACTCGCAGTGGCCTTTGAATACCTCGAATCCGCAGTTGTCTTGTTACGCCTCCCTGCCCATCACTTCTGGCACCTCAAGATAAGATCCCGCTTCTTTTCTCCTTCAGCCATTCAGAAATGCAGCGAGGACACCGCATTCACAGAAGAATGGTTGTCTGCGTACTCTCCACACTCTTCGGCATTTAATACTCTTGCATTTGAAGCTGACCAACGAAGACACAAACCACTCACAAGTGCTGCTGCATAACATTTTCTTATTAGCATCCGCGTACGACCAAGCAGGGCACACTCTCTGTTGTGCCCCAATCGCGAATACCGGTGTTCCATCACATTAGCCAACCGTCATTGTGCTCCACGTCTTTACTTGCTTACCACCCACACGTCTGAAAGTCTGAGCCTGATCAACAACTCCTCCAACTACAAAGTCCAGCCAAAATCCCAGAACAACCAGCTGAGGGCCCTTACGTGGATGATCTTCCCCGTCCAAGGAAGATTGGCATAGTCCGCCATCGAAGCTCACGTGTACAGCTACTTCGTGGCCGAGAACAAAATAAACTGATGCCAGAATGCCTACTCTGAGGCAGCTGAGATGTGAAGTTGAGTGGGGTAATACCCAAACTCCCTTCCCTGAATATGGCACTACCTACGGAGATGGCGTGGTGGAGACCTACATTGCCATACCCGAACACCCTCAGCCGTTCGCAGTACGTCTGAGATCCAGGAAATACATAGCAGAAGGTCTGGCCATGTTGATATTCATGGATGGCGATTATCAGTGTAATCGCAACCGTCTTGGCTTGCAGCGCCCAAACCCAGGAGTTCCTCAAAACATGACAGAAATTGATCTCAGAGTGCGTCAGAGGGAGAGAGCACTTGGATATGGACACTATCTTGGTAGAGAATGGCGTTTTGACAAGCACAACATCCGTGAGTTGCCTCAGCCACCCGTTTCTGGTTAACAAAACTGACGGACGTAAATCTCAGTGCCTCTTGACAAGGTTCCTCCCAACATGGACCGCCAGCATTTTGAAGCTCTTGGGACAATCGATGTATTTGTTCTGAGGTGCCGATCAAAGGAAGATATCGAGCCTAGTTTGAACGCATCATCAGATGTTGATGATTCTGTTTTACAGACCTCGGAACCAAGCAGCAGCGAGACGCTGACCGAAGAACCTGCGCCACCAAGTGATACTGAAAACGCTCAAGTGGCTGAACCCGAGGCTGACCTGTTCCTTGGTTTTATGAACGATGGTGCCGCGGATATCCACCAATTTGGATTGGATGGCGAGGGACCTGGGCCCGCAGAACAAAAGGCTTGGTCTTGGAATGCACCTTACCCACTGCCAGTAGCCCCTGGGCCATCGAGTGGTTATGCCCATACCCAGCCGCCACCAGCACAAACTCAGCCGTATATTGGCTACGCCTATCCTCCTGGCTTCTCCCAGCCTTGGCAACCTGGGCCTGCCATCACCCAGGATCAGTCAAACGCTCAACGTCCACAGCGGCATGTTCATTTCAACGATCAACTTCCACAACAGCCTTCTGGTTACGGTGCACCGGGTCCACCATATGGTCCACAAAGCTTCAGCGCAAATGCTGGTCAATCACAGGGAAAAGAGCATCCTCCACAACCACAAAGTCACGGACAGACACAGCAAACTGAATCTCACCAAGTACCAGGACATGCTCCAGGGCATAATAATTATGCCAACCCTTCCTTGGCTCATGCTGGAATGCTAAGTTCACATGGACAAGTTGGAGGTTACTCACTAGCTCCAGATCCGAGCTATCCACCTCCAATGTCGAATTATCCAAGTACGATCCCTAGCTATCAGCCTATTGGTTATGGCGCCCCTGCTTATTCCGGCTGGTCCACATCAGCGGGTTATCTACCGTACGGTCAACCAAACTGGCAAGGACAACATGTGCCGGGCTCAAGCTACTTGACGCCACCAAACTATGCGGCACCCTACCAAACTTCTCACCAATATCCACATCCTCAATTTGCTTATCCAGTTGGTCCAGCCGCCCAGGTACCTCTCTCTACCACTAGCCATCCAGGCGGTGGTGTTTGGGGTCCGCCTCCTTCAAAACCAGGATCTCAAGACCCCACGCAAGATGGAACAAACCAGTTGGATGGTCAAGAAACCACCGGCAACGCTGGTGGTCAACCAAACGACAACAACAGCCAAGGATGTGGCGGTAACGACACCAATCAAGCTCAAGCTGGTGACTCGAGCTGGAACAACAACGATACCGGTGGAGGGCAAACGGACAATTGGAACACTACTGCTACCCAAACTGAAGCTCCGACGAATGATTGGAATCAATCATCAAACAACACGGGTCAAGCGAACAATCCTGACTCTTCCTGGAATGAAAACCCCAATTATACCCACCAAGTTCAAGACTCTTGGAACAACAACGCAAATAGCACACAGAACCAAGATTGGAACGCAAATAACACTCAGAACCAAGACTGGAATACCAACGCCAACACGTGCACCCAAGCCCCAGAACCATGGGACACTGCCCCTGCGACAGCTCAGGCGAATCAAACAAGTCCCACAACCGCACAGCATGGTACAGCAGCAACGCCAGCACAGTTCAGACCCTTGAACGGGCCTCATGGTCGATACTATGGTGAACCCCATAAATTCATTGATGAGGATTTGCGACCCGATGCGGGCGAAGAACCTCCATATGATGTGCCAGAAGACATACCAACTACACATCAAGTCAAACCTGGACCAGCATTCAATTATGTGCATAAACGAAGATCTCCCGAGTACCTGGACACAGTTGAAGAACCCTATGCGCGATTCATTTTTAAGTATCGCACCAAAGGTGAGTCGACTAGTTCCCTTCTGCCCTCAGAACCCCTCGTGCCGCAGCCTAGACGAAGCAGACATCCTGCCTGCTTCAGCAGTTGGTGTACGCGGGGCTATCTTCATGATTGTGGCACTCCAACCGATGAAGACTGCTGGTCGGACAGTGATACTCAGTCGAATCTAACGTACTGGTCAGAGGCTGATGATACTTGGGATGTAGAACAAATTGAGAGAGCGATTGGTATCAAAATTGAAGATGAGCCCACGGGAGATGAGGAGAAGAGAAAGCTACAGGAGATGGACAAAAATGAGATAATTGACATGCTGCTTAGGGCAAAGGTATGCCGGTTTGATCCTCGACCCCCTCTGAACCCATGTGCTAATCATGGAATCGTAAGACTGCACTTGGCGGCGATGTGCCACCTCCTCCCCCGGTTCCCGAGAGATCAGACGGATCCAGCGTCGGCATTGCAGAACCAACCGCGATCTCAGCTCCTGTATACCATTTCCTTAACTACAATGTTCCGACAGCTCGAAGCGTCAACAATATGCCTACGGCAGGTAATAACGCTGGTCTGGGGGTTTCGATGCCGCCACCGACACCAGCACCAGCACCAGCACCTGCACAAGCGAATAACACAGCACCCAATTGGAGCGCAAACAACGATTGGGCCAACAGTAACACTGCTGCACCTCAGCAACAGCCAATGACAAATACATGGGATGCTCCAAGACTAGCATCTCCTCAACCTCAACCTCAACCTCCACCGCAGTCTCAGCCCCAGGCAGCACAGCCTGCACAGCCTGCACAGCCTGCACAGCCTGCACAGCCAGCACAGC
>NW_006916636.1:216482-223403 GCF_000464535.1 Endocarpon pusillum Z07020
GCCGCAGGGAGACCAGCAGGGGGTCAACCCTCCACTCCACCGAATGGAAGATGGAATGCGGGACATAATGTCATGGGTAGCAATTTGAGTGATAATGGGATAGCTAGATGGGGGCAGAGTCAGGGGACGGGGAGGTAGCGTGGCGGGTAGCGTTGGTGGTGGTGCGGCGGCGCCGAGTGGAGGGTGGTAGGTGAGTTACATATGTGATGATGGATAAATGGAAGGTCGGAGGGCATGGGGTCCCATTGAAACGTGCTGAGGCAGGTTTAGGGCCGGAGGTGGTGTTCTGGGTACGAAGTCGAGGGTGATTGGATGGGTCGAAAGGGGAGCAGCAATCCAGGAGCAGTCTGCACATAACAACTTGCTACTAGTTAGTAGCACGAAGCAGAGCTTGGGAGTCCAGATACAGCGAGACCATCTGAGCTGAGCAGCTGGAAAGTGCTTGGCTTCAGTTTGCTTAGTACTTGTGCATTGTGCATAGTTGAAATCAAGTACTAGATTGCTGATTCGACGCACTAGTATGAATCATCCTTCCCAGATAGTAAGTTAGTAGTACTCACCTGATTGACCTGGTACTTATTCAAGTTCAGTGTCGACTTGCATCTGGCCTGGGCATACTTACCATTCGGACAGTGGCCTTGCCGCTTTACTCTGGTGTCATGTGACCTGACGCAGCTTTGGTTCAGCCTCATCACCGAGCAAATGACGCTAGGGTGCATGATGGCCCGAAGCCGTGCTACCGACAAAAGCGACACCATCTGCCTACTAGGGACGGTTTCAACCGTACCAAGGCTGTCGCACCCGATAAGATGAACTTTACCGATGCTGAAGGCAAAGCGCATACTATCTCTCTACATGCCCAAGGGAACATTCAAGACGGCCTGTAAACACTTTGAAGAGAAGAAGTATGGGGCACTCGCCAAGTTTCCAGTGTGGGATAGGTCTTCGAGTCCTCTTCATCTACTGATCATGACAGTCTCGGTTCTTGGCATTCGGCAATCTGACTATCCGTCTCTCTTAGCCAACCAGAAGTATGAGGAGGGGGGTGAGGTTAATGTTGAACTTGAAGCTGAAGCAAAGGAATAACTCTCTGACCTGTAGGCAGCTAAGTGCTTTTTGCATATGCCTCTGCTAAGCATATGGCACCAAAAAGCTTCACACAGATATGCGACAAGGCAAGATATCGGAAGAATTGTGGGGAGCGGTTATGTGGACTGCAAATGGACTTAACGGTAGGGAACGCTGACTTTGGTACAGAATCGCTTATTGGAAAAGAACTTTTCCTGTAGATGTTACGTTCGTTCAACTTGTCACGGCATCTTTGAGCTCAAACAAAGGCTTCAATCTATCTGAAATCTAACCCTCGAATTCCTATGAGACTTTTTAAGAGTGAGACACTGTAATGAACCTAGGGTTTACATCCTGTCTACTCCGTAACTTAAGTGGTGTGTTCCTTTCTTGACCAGACAAAAAATGCTTGGCGGACGGGGTTCAATCATCATCATGGTACCAAAGCCCACTAGCCGTGGCCCAATGGGTGGATCCCTCATTCAAAAGATGAAATTCTGATGTTCCTCTTGCCAAGGATTAGTTAGTATACTAAACCGCGGGAATACTATTTCGAATAAGGAATTACAGCCATTCAGTGACACAGGGTATAGGGTAGTATTTTAAAGACAGTCTTAAGTGTTAGGATCCCAGGTGAGTGCAAGGGCAATAGAACAGTAGGGGTTCAATGAATCGACTTATTGAGTGCAGATAACTACAATCCATTTACAAGAAGAAGGATATAAGTACTAGTAGGATATCCTCTTGCGCCCTTTGATGCGCAGTATAATGAAGAAGATGTGTAGAATGATGCAAAATCCACTAGAGTCCTCCTGGCCCTTATACCGTGCGCAGGGCACGCGCCTAGCATGCTTGGCGCGCATAACATTAGGACAGTATAGAGATATTGTCGTTGTTAAAATCAATCTATATTAAGAAGAGATATAATATAGTATTCAGTTATGTGTTTATAGACTTATTCAAGGCCCGTCCCAGCGAGGCCTAGATGACGTAGGGATTGTCAGTTGATGCAGAGTTGGCATCAGTCGCTCTACGGCGGTCGGAGGGCTGTAGGGGTCAGCTTTGGTGCTCAACTTGCTTTAATCATTACAGACCAGGTGAATTTGTCGTCAAAGCAAAATCAAAGCTAGCAGATTATCAGGCATGTTATAGGCTGACGTGCAAAAGACGAACATAAAACGGGTTCAGTATATGTGAGTGAAGTGTGTTGGAATTAACATGCCCAAAGGGCGCCCTACGGGCACTACTCTAACTATGCTATGCTTCATATGGCGGGAATGTCATGCAGGAGCCTGATAGTACCCCATTGTCACAAAGCCCCCTGTTCAAGACGCCATATGTGACGACCCCTCGACTCAGAGCCTGTGTTCGATCCATGATAAGGCCTTTGGCAACAGCGAGCTGTGGCTCAAACGCACAAAGCACTTTGCTATTGTTGAACTCCGCCTCCAAGCAACTCCGGACATATCCAGAAGAGCCGAGCCCACCAGAGAGCACAATGAAATTCACTGTCACATTGGGCTTTTCTCTGATCAGTTCGCGTATCTGGTGATGAATGCTTTCGAACATAATCTGTATCTGTCTGTCAAAGAATGTTCGTAGCTCTGCCGCTGTGATCTTAATTTTCTGAGGAACGCCTTGTCGTGCCGCAGGAAGCCCTTCTGGAGGTATTGTCATGATCGTGCTTATTTGCGTGGGTGATCCATCGAAGGCGCACTTCATTGCCTCGAAGTTGACCTCCTTCAACATGTCTTTTGCGAGCCAGTGGATGTCATCGTCGTTTCCGCTAACATTCAAAGCATGCAGTCGCTGCTTGACCAATTGCTCTGCCTCACCGTCGATCAAGATCGAGCCAACGTTGACACCTTCGGCTTTGTTGAGTGCTACCAGCTGTGTTCTTTCGGAACTATGCTTGTTGATCTCAAGAATGTTGATGTCGGTTATGCACCCACTAACATCGACAACTATAATGATATTGCCAGTGGTAAAGCTCTGCTTTGCCGCGTATACCGCTGCTGCTTCGGCCTCTGTCTGAGAAATCCTGATCTTGCGATTGTAGTAGTTGGCAAAGCCGACTTCGCTGAGCCACTCATCAAGCTTGGAGGTTAGATGAGGGTTAGCCTAAGTAGTAGGTATACTGAATAGAAATTCAACGCTCCTCTGAGTCTAATTCAGTATTGCTTGGTCAAAAAAGGAATCGAGCTATTTGTATAAGGATGCTATGTAATCCTTGTATCACCTGACAACTCGATCGTGGGCAGGCAGGTTAGGAAAAGTATCACGAAAGGCCGGGTTGAGGTACAGCTTGAAATCCTGCTCAATAGTAGTCGGGACGTCTTCCCAGCCGCCCTGGAGTCCCTAGCTAACCAACCTCTTGTTGGCATCGTACCCAACCTGGGTAGCGACCTTATTAGCTAATTGGCTGCTGTGGTGCTTTCCAGGCCAGTGTTGTACACAGATGGGTCAAGCCCATTCTGGAGCTGTCGAATATGCCACAGCAGTGTTCTCATGCCAAAGTCGATGCCGACAACGACAGTAGTCATCCACGATGGGCTCTCCATTACTGTGCTGACCAGAAGGGATAACTCCACGAGGTTGAAAAGCGTTTACCATTCATCGCTGTACCAAAAGTGTGGAAAGTGCGCAGCATGACACTGCGGCGTGAACATGATGCCTGGCAGTGTCAGCCAAGGGGGCAAGCACAGCATCGAAGCACTGGTGGTGTGCATCGTGCTCGCCGGTTTAGAGGACGAGGAAGGACCGGAGGACCGATGGAGGGCTTTTGGCCCTGGGGTTATTGACGCCTAACGTAGCTTAAACGCTGATTGAGGCTGTTCGCCACTAATGCATGCCCAATCCACACCCCTGCTCCAGAGATTTGGTCTTTCGCTTACTGTGGAGCACGTCCGTTGGTCAATGACCTTGCCATCACAATTCAGCCTGACCGTGCTTTGATGGTTTGCATTCAGCTGCGCTGTTGCATGCAAGCGAAAACGCCTTCACTGGGGGCTTTTGAGGAGTCTGGACCAATTCAGCAAAAGACGCCATGTTTCTGTTCATATCTTGCTACTCATACGATACCGCCCTGATGGACACTGTCATTCCGGCTAAATAACAGTACGCGCAATTTCTTCAGGCGACGTAAAGAGGATGATGCACTCGAGTCTCTTCACGCAAAGAACACTGTATGGCATCACGGTGAGACAGTCAGCAACGTCCGCCAAACATGAAGACTTGGTCCCGTATAGGAAGTCTTGCTCTCTCACAACCTTCCAAGGACCTCCAGACGCTGGATCCAAAATATAAGATACACAGGAAGCCTATCCAGTCTTTGGAAACACATTTAGCTGTTCAAGGCTCCCCGCGAACAAACAACGCTCCAGCGATGCCGCCTAGACATCCGGATAATCTGGTGAAGAGCGGTGCGTCACGTTCGAAACTGGGGATTAGCTGTGGTAAACGAAGAAAACATCATGATCAGTCCACAAGGTCCTCTTCGCCGCAGATCAACCATGCCAGCTTTACGCGGTGGCATCGAAGTTAAATACCGGCCAAGCTTAGGGGCTTGGATTGATCACATTCCCCAGTCTGCCGATGATGCGACTATCATTTTCAATGTGCAGCAAGTCTTTACGCTAGCTGAGCAATATGTGAACTGTTTCTATGTTGATCGACCCAGCCACCAGTGCCAATGCGAGCTTTTTTTAAGACACGAATCATTCGAGAACTTGCCTGTCAGCGTCCAGCCGCCAGACGTCATACACGCTCCCTGCATAGCCACAGCTCATGGCTGCTTATTCACCGCTCAGGTTGTAGTCACGTGTGCTCAGGTATTGAAGTTGAAATGGAGTTGAGAGAGGTCAAGATTCGGGTGTGAGGATGTTGGTATCCCGACCGTTCACCCACCACCACGACGGTTCTGATTCTTCTTCTTCTCCTTCTCCTCTCTATGCACAGTGAGCAGCAACCCATATCCGCCTAATCATCCCCCCCGAACAATCCATATCCGCGGAACAAATTCCCGGAAATCCAGCAAAGGTCGTCCGTCTCATCAGTAGCAAGTTAGTGAGTACTCTCTCATTTGTTTCCCCAACTAACCCGTCACCGCACACACCTTCCATCTTCCATCCCCGCAAAAGCCGCACGGTGCACTTCAGCGCTGGCAGAATCCCATGGAAAATAACCCGAAAGGGAGGAAGGAAGGAAAGAATGTAGGGAAGGAAAGACGAAACCGCTAACCAGTACTCCCCTTACCCTGGGTAAGTCCTATAGTACTACCATCTTGCAAATATTTTCTACCCCTCATCCTTCATCTTTTTTCCGGCCTGAGCTTCAATTAGGTCGGGGTGCTACTAAGTTAGTTGGTGGTTTGGTTACGAATTGATTTTACGTATGCATAAGCATAAGGAGCGAGGGGCTTCTTTTTATGCGAATTTTCAGTAATTGTACCGGGGATCGGAGAGGGGAGGTTGTGTAACTCCCAATGGTGGTAGTAATAGAGATGTGTATGTGTGATTTGTCTTGGTGGATGGTGACTCGGACGATTTAGAACTAATTGGTTGTGAAGGAGAGGGAGAGAGGGAGGAATGAGGTTACTTGGGGAGGGGGAAAAAGGGCTGGTTGGTGCTTGAACAACGAGTGCACCCCAGCTCGATTAAGAAAGAGAGAGAGAGAGCGAGAGAGAGAGAAAAACCAGATCTGAAATCGGAAGGAAGAGAGTCATTGAGTTAGCTAGAATTACCAGTAACCATGCACAGCATAGGTGTGCGACCTTCTGCGGAGAGTGCAGAAAGCAAGTTGTTCTATCTAAAGTACGGGCAGCATGCGAAGACATACGTACAAATTCGCCACACGGTACAGCGAAACTAGCCGCGAAATTGTAGTAGAAATTGACCAACCAAAAGCAGGCGAAATGCAGGGATTACGCGTAGAAAAACTGGCCTACGAGCGCTCATATAGTCTGACAAGTAGGTCAAGTACTAGATTTAGCGTGGATGTATTGTACAGTGCACCCAAAGGCTGGCGAGGTCACGCTTAAGCGCATTATGTGGGACAAATGGTTGTTTGGATGGTCTGCACATCTTTTTTAGTTCTTGTCGATGAGACCTTCCCTCTCTTTTGATGGAAAGCAACGTTGGAATTCCTGCTGACAACAGTCTCGCATAGGGGTTCTTATATAGCTCTAAGCCCAATCTCCATACCGTCCGCCAAGCCCCACGATCAGGGGTAATGCAGGTTTGGGCGCTCGGACGGGATAGGGGTTTGGCGTATGAATTTAGCAACAATCCTCGGCGCATTCACATCCCTCTTCACAGAGAAAGCAACAGCAGAGGGTGGCCAGACTGTTTGAAGTAAGTTGAATTAGTGATCGGTCGAACTGAACAGACAGCAGACTCGTAGAGTTCATGAACCAGAAGAGTACCGTAAGGTTTGGGCCTACATACCAAGCTTTGAAGCAACCATTACCGCCACTTTTCTTCTCCTTGGGCGGCTGATACTGTTGCTGCGGTGAGCCGTATTGCATCTGGCAGGACGGTGACTTGGTTAGCCTCTTTGACTGAGAACAATTGAAAGTCGTGCGTAAAGGCTCTGACGATGAAGTGTTGCAGAACCTGATGGAAGTCTTCATACCGGTGAACCCTGATTATATCCCTGCTGAGGAGGACCATTGTAATAGCCTTGTTGTGGTGGTCCATAGCTGTTGAGAAGGCCGTATCAGCAAATTCGTAAGCTTAGTAGGTGCCATAGTCCTGCGCCGCATGCTGCAACCCAGACATGCTGAGGGTTCTTTTGGTAGACAGGGCATACGTACGACTGTGGTGGATACTGTGCGTTGCATAAGAGTTGCGAATT
>NW_006916637.1:0-3346 GCF_000464535.1 Endocarpon pusillum Z07020
TAATTAAGAAATATATTAAAGAGTATCTTAAGAAGAGATTTATTAAACTAAGTACCGCCTTATTTATATTACTAATTCTTTTAATACAAAAAACCTTAAGAAGGACTTCATTTTTATATTAATTTTAAAGATCTAAACACTATTATAAAGAAGAATAGCTACATTATCTCTTAAATTAATAAGACTATAAGTCTTCTTAAAAAAGCTATAGTCTTTTCTAAGCTAGATATTTAATAGATATATTACTAGATTTATTTAGTAATTAAGAAGAACTATAAACTTATTATATTTAGCACTATATATAGTAATTACTAATATAAAGTATTACTATTTAGATTAATCTTTATATTAATAATGTTTTAATACTTTATAAATAAGAAATTTGTAAAGGTACTTAGAAAATTCGCTATATTATACTTAGATAACATCTTAATCTTTAGCTAATTAAGAAAAGAATATAAGTAATATATATAGAAGGTCTTATAGATTCTTTGTAAAAGTGATATTTAAGCTAATATTAAGAAAAGCGAGTTTTATATATAGTTAGTAAAGTATCTCAGATTAATTATAACTCTAAAGAGTATTTAAATAGATTCAGAATATATACAAGTTATTTAGGAGTAAGAGAAACCTAACTTAAGAAATGTTTACATAATATAGAGATTCCTAAGGTTTGTCAACTTTTATTAATAATTCTGCTTAGGATTTAGTAAGGTAGCAAGGCTACTAAATAACCTATTAAAGAAGGATATAAAATATATTTAGAATAACTATTATACTAAGGCATTCTAGGCCCTAAAGGACCTTGTTTTAAAGGAACTAGTTCTTGTTTATTTTAATCTTAAGAAGAAGACAGTTATAAAGTATAATATAAGCGACTATATAGTTAGTAAAGTGCTTTTGTAATAAGAGGAGAATAAAGAACTCTATTCTGTAGCATTCTTCTTAATAAGTATGGCCCTAATTAAGGCATTCTAGGCCCTAAAGGACCTTGTTTTAAAGGAACTAGTTCTTGTTTATTTTAATCTTAAGAAGAAGACAGTTATAAAGTATAATATAAGCGACTATATAGTTAGTAAAGTGCTTTTGTAATAAGAGGAGAATAAAGAACTCTATTCTGTAGCATTCTTCTTAATAAGTATGGCCCTAATAAAGTATAATTATATAATTTATAATAAGGAACTATTAACTATTATTTATTATTTTAAGAAATAATTACTAGAGCTATACTTATTAAGAGAGGATTCTGTTTAAGTACTTATAAATTATAAGGCTCTAGAGTATTTCATATTAATAAAGAAGCTAATATATTAATAAGCATGCTAGGCAGAGTTATTATCTTAATATAACTTCAAGATCAGATATCGCTCAGAAGCTGCTAATAAAAAGGCAGACGTATTAACTAAGCGGGAGACTAAAATCCTAAGGGCTAAGAAGGACCCTAATCTATATCAGACTCTGCTACAAGCGGATGTGCTATCTAAGGAGGTAAAGAACAACCTAAAGATCTTAGTAGTACAGGCGTTGTTAGAGAAGGAAGATTTGCCGCTTTAGGAAAGGGTAGAGAAGAAGAATTATATTAATAAAACGTTTAACATAATCTGAATAGAAAAACAAATAAAAAACCTTAAGAAGAAAATATTTAAGTATAATATTTAAGATTATAAAGACAAAGAAGGAGTGTTATAATATAAAGAGAAACTAGTAATATTAGTAGTAATAATAATATATATAATTTAAGAGATTTATAAGAGTAAGGAAACAGAACATTTAGGCTATATAAAGACTAAGAAAACTATTATAAGTAATAAGTATTATATTATAAATAAATATATATTAGTTAAAAGATTCCTATAGAATTACTATATTTATAAGAGGGCCAAACCTGTATATTAGCTCTTTACAGGCCTGTTATAACCTCTTTTAGTTCCTAAGCGCTCTTAGTAAGACATCTTAATAGATTTTATTACAAGATTACTATTATTAGAAGGGTATAATATTATTTTAGTAGTTATAAATTAGCTAAGTAAGAAACGCTACTATATCTCTTATATAGCTATAAAGGAAGGCATAACTTTAGAAGAAATAGCTAGGATGTTATACAGAAATATAAAAGCTTTATAGGCTCTCTTAAACAATTATATCTAATTAAGGACCCTAGTTTATAAGTAACGTATAAGGGTAATAATACTATATCTTAAGAATTAAGGTAAAGCTCTCTATAGTATATTATCCTTAAATAGATAACTAGATAAAAGTCTTTAACGTAAAAATAAAATAATATCTGTAGGCCTATATAGATTTTATATAAGATAATTAGAATAATCTTCTTCCTAATACTAAATTCGCTATAAATATAGCTATATTAGAATCTACCTAGCTCTTATTATTTATAATTATATATAGATATTAGTTAAGAATAAGCTTTAATAAGCCTGAATCTGCAGAGATAATAAGGATGTGTATAGCCCTAAAGAAGGCGAAAGACTTAGCAAAGCTAATAAGGAAGATTTAGAAATAGGCATAAGAGTATTTAAAGACTATATAGTTATAGCAATAAGAGTAAGTAAATAAGCATTACTAGAAAATTAATTTTGAAGAAGGAGATAAGGTCTAGTTATTAATGAAGAACATTAGCATAATAAGACCTTACAAAAAACTTAATTCAAAATAGATTAGGCCATTCCCTATTATAAAGAGGCTTAGGCAAAGTTTTTGTTTAGAACTGCCCTTATTAATAAGGATTCATAACATGTTTTATGCATCACTACTAACTAAGGACCCTGCTGACCCTCTGCTAGGGCAGGAGTACCTACAGCCTTTGCTAGTAAAGACAGAAGAAAAGAAGGCGTACAACAAGAATCAGATATACACAGCAGCATTTGTACTTGTTACGGCACAAAATGCCCTATGGCCTAGAGAGGCGTTAGGGCAGGGCATGGCATTGGCCAAGCATTGGCTGCGCGCCAAATGCTCCACCAGTGCTATGCCGCATCCGGTCTTAGGGCTGAGGGCTAGGGCAGGCTTGGCGCCCTGCGCGTCATACCTCTATCCTCGCCTCCATAGCACTTAGATATCCATCCATCTTCATACACACCCACTTGACATAGTCATACAGTTGCCTCCTATAGCTTCTTCGTGACTCTCCGCTATCTCTATAGCACCCTTACACCCTGTTGCTCGGCATTCCGCGTAACACCTGACCTATTACTTTATCTTAAACTTTAAGGGCTCTCTAAAGACCTGCTTAAGGATTATTTTAAAAAGTATTTAGTAAAAAAAGTGTCTAATTAGTTAATTTAAGACTAAGTATAAAAAATCTAATAAGGATATTATATAACAGATT